>NC_041705.1:1000000-1022500 GCF_900097015.1 Plasmodium sp. gorilla clade G2
ATATATTAATCTTTTCATTTGATATGTAGTTATTATTTTGTGAATAATTTGTATGTGTATTTTTATTATTATATAAACTAAAATGTTTATTTTGATAAATATTTTTGTCACTTGAATCATATTGTTTATTACATATATTATATATATCATTATGAACATTGTTATCTCTTTTATCATACATATGTATATGTTTATAATTATCTTCATTATTTATATTATTATTATTTATATTATTTATATTATTATTATTACCTTCTTTTTCAGATATAAAATAATTATGATTATCATCCTTTATTTTATTAGTTATATCATTTTTTTTATTTTTTGATAGTTCAATTTCATTACTTTGTGTATGTTTCTTATTATGATTCATATCTTTATTTAATATATGATTCTTTTTAAAGGACCCACCACAAAATATATTTTTTAATTTATAAAAGGTGCTATAATTATAGTAATTATTATTATTATTAATAATATTATTATTATTATTATTATTATTATTATTATCATTGTTGTTATTATTTGTCGTACTTGTAATATCATCCTTATTTGTCTTGCTTGTTGTTGTGTCCTTATCCATTTTAATAATTTTTAAAAAAATATCATCATTTATATATTTACATAAATAAATATTATTCACAACTAAACAAAAATTATCATCTAAATCATTTTTATTAATAAACTCCGAATTTTCTTTTATAAATTTATTATATATATAATATAGGATAATAACATCATCTTTTTCATTTTTCATTTCTTTTTCTATGTTGACATTTTTATCTGTATCGTTCATATTTATATCATTTATATTTTTATTTATATTTTTATTTATATTTTTATTTATAGTGGATAATTTTTTTTTTTTTATCTTGTCAACAAACTTTTCATAATGCTCATAAAATATTTTCTTGTTCATATTCTTTTCAATGACATTAACAATTTTTGATTTGTCTATATGTAGGATACATAGAGTATATAAAAGTTCTATCAAAAGTATAGAGTTTATTTTATCCATGTTATTACAACAATCTTCTATTAAATTTGTAAATAAGATACGTTCATATGAGTTAAGAAGAAAATCATAATTATTATTTTTATTATCATATATATTATAATATTCTTTAATTTTTTTTAAATTTCTTTTTTTATATATATTATTTTTCCACTCACTTTTAATAGAATTTGTAAGATTATTTTGTGTATATGAATAAGTATGATTACAATCATTATCTATGTTTGTATTTCTATTATGTTCTTCATTTATTTTTTTATTACAATAAAGTTCTTCGCATGGTGTTGAGAAATCTACTTGTTGTTGTTTATTAGTTGATAAATAATTATTATTTTTTATAAATTCATCCTGTATATCATTTTTTATAACATCATTATCTTGAAGGTTGTAATTTTGTATTCTTACACTTTTTATATTTCCATAAACATTTGAACTATTAAATCTCGAATTATGAAGAGCAACATTTTTATTTGTTGTATTCTGTTTTTCATTTCTATTTTCTACACTTAGACTTCTATTAGTTGTTCCTTTTTTATAACCATCTACTTGATTTTTATTTTCATCAGGATTTATTTTATAATTTTTTTGGTCTTGATGTTTTTTTTTATTTATCTGTTCGTAATGTAAAAAATTATAAGCTAATATTTTAAAAATGATAGAATGGCATATAGGTTTTCTATAAAAATAATATGGATATAATTTCTTTTGTTTATAAAATGTATCTATATCATTTTCATATTGTTTATATTCATTTATAGTTTCTTGAGAAATGTTCATAATATATTTATGTAATATATTTGGTTCTTTTGTTTTTTTTACATTCATCCAATATTTATTTATTAGTATCATTTTTTGACAAGCGAAACAACATGATATTGTTATAAAATCATTTAGAGGAATATTATGTAGAATATTTATAATATATTCACTTATATCTTTTAAGAATTCTGAACATGGTACTTCAATCAAACATAAAGACCATAATATATTTACTAATAATACACTTTTATTTAATTTTTTTATGTTATGTCTAAATACATTTAATATTTTATTAAAAAAATATGGATGCTCATCATTTTTTATATTTAAATATGCTAATACACATAATATATGAGTACATGTATATAAATTTAAATATTCCAAAATATCATAAAAACAGAGAATAATTTTTTCAATATTTTTTTTATGATAATTATTATATAAAATATTTTCATTATATAATGAACATATATATAATAAATGTAAATACATACACATATTTTCATTATTATTATCATTTATATTTAGAAACATATTCTTATTTATATTTATTTCACATTCTTTTATTTCAATTATATTACAATATTGAAAAAGATACATCACACAAAAGATGAAATCTTTATCTACATCCATATATTCAATCTCTTTATATAATATTCTTAAAAGATCAATAAATATTTCATTCTTTTTTAATACACACAAACTCCATGATATTTTATATATATCTATTAAACTTATTAGTTTCATATCTTTATTAAAAACAAAAAATTTTTTTTTATTATCATATTTATTTGTTATAAAATTGTGATCCTTATCATCAATATTTTTTTCTAATATATTCTTAGGTATCTCTTCATGTTTAATTTGTATTATTCGTTTATTATAAAAGGTAATAAAAGAGTTGTTATTATTATTACTAATGGAATTCTCATTTTCAGCATTCAAATTGGGATTATTTTGGTCATTAAAATGGTTAATATCATTCACATGGTTAATATCATTCACATGGTTAATATCATTCACATGGTTAATATCATTCACATGTTTTATATCATTCATACGTTTTATATCATCCACACGTTTTATATCATTCACATATTTTATATCCTTCACACTTTTTATATCATTTACATTATTATGTTGTTCACTTTTTTTTTCTTTTTTTTTTTCTTTTTTTTTTTCGTCCTTGTTTTCATCACACAATTCATTATTCTTAATATCATTTTCTTTTATTTGTATGTAATAATATTTATCTGAACCATTATTTATTTTATTTTCTTTAAGTAAGCATGTTTTTAAATTAAGACAAAATAAAAATTTATTTAATAATTCTGCTAATAAATTATCTGATATTTTATTTTCTGTGGAATTATTATTTATGTTAAAATTTAAAAAATATAAAGATAAAGCTAATAAAATATTTATATTTTTAATAGTTATAGGTATATAATTTAAAAATTCTTTTATATATTTATAATAATCTTCATAATTATTAATATTATTTAATTCGTTCATATGTTCTTTATCTATATTTAAATATCCATGTTTAATATGACTAGTATTCATGTTATGCAAGTTGTTTTTTTTATCCTGTTCTCCATCTATATTTTGATTTTTACAATTATAAATATTTATACCTTTATCATAATTATTATAATTATTATTATTATTATTATTATTATAACATTTCATTTTGTTATCATCATTGTTTGAGTTACTTGTTGTTTTTTTCTTGTCGCTTGAAAAGAAATTATTATTACTATTGATCATGTAACGTTTTTCTACTCTATCATTATATATAATATTTAGTTTGTTATCAGAAAAATATAAAGGAAATAATTTGGCATCTTTATTTTTATCACCACCAATCATATTATTACTACTATTATTATTTTTGTTATTGTTGTTGTTGTTATTGTTGTTGATGATGTTTTCTTTTATTATATCTTCATTTTTCTTACATTCAAAATATCGATTCATATTATTATTGTTAATATCCTCAGATAAATTTTCATTTTCTTTATAATTTTTTTTCGCATATTGCTTATTAATATCATTTAAACTATAATTATTGCGTGTGTTTATTAAATAATCACTATATCCTTCCTTCTTATTTATAATATGTTTGTTGTAAGTTTCATTTATATCATTATTAATATTATTATAATTTGTGTTGTATTTTAAATTATAAGTATTGTTTCGAATTTTATGACCATCATTATTGTTACCACTAGTAATTATTTTATTTGTATTATTTATATAGTCTCCTTTTTTATTATCAACTCTATTAGTATTTATTAATACTGAAGATATTTGCCTATTTATAGATATATCATTATCTGCTCTTTGTGTCTTACTATTGTTTTTATAATTATATATGTTTGAATATGTGTCTGACGTTTTATTTTTAGATTCTAAGGTAGAGTCACTAGACACGTTTGTAACATCTACCATATTTTTATTATTTGAATGTTTGTAATGAATTACATTATCAGCATTTTTTGAATGTAAATCTGAAGTATCAAAACCATTTATAAAACATTCTTCATTTTTAATTTTATTAATACTTATATTGAAAATGCTCATATTGTCTTGTTGATAACTTAAAGGGGAATCAATAATTTTGCTAGAATCTGAATAAGTAGATTTTAAAAAACTGATATCAAATAAACTATTATCATTTGAATTTCTTGAATGTTCAAATCTTTTATTACTTTTATAAATAATGGAATTGTTTATAATTTTATTAGTATCATTATCAAAAGTGTTCATATTATTAATAACAGGTTTATTATTTTCATTATGATTATAAGTTTGTTTATTTTCAGAAGTCATTTCCTTTTTGTTATTAAATATACTCATGTTGTTAATTAAGTCTACTTCTTTATTTTTTCCTTCTTCATACATAGAATTCATATCAAAAAAAAAAAAGTTATTTCTTTTATATCTATCTTCTTTAAGTTTATTCTTTATAAAAGAATTCTCTGCATATGCAGAAACACTCATTTTTTTTTTTTTTAAATCTTTCTTTACTAGTATTTCATTTTTTAAGATACTATTTCGTTTGCTCAAATAATGAACATAGTTTTTATTTCGTTGGATCAAATTTTTTTTTTTACCATGACTTTGTGTTTCATATAAATTGCGTCTATCATAATTACTGCAATTATTAATATTATTAATATTTTTATTATTTTTATTATTATTATTATTATTATTATTATTATTATTGTTGGTGATGATGCTATTATTATCTTTATTTTGTATATTATCATTCATAGTATATTTTGTTCTTCTCCTTTCAGAGGTATCGTCAAACACTAATTTATTTGTTATCTCCTTTTTTGTATCTAACATATATGGTTTATTCATACTATATTTAAAATAACCTAAATTATCATCATTTTTTCTAATACTACTATTGTTTGTGTATTTATTTAATAAATCATCAATAGTATTTACTACATTATTTTTTTCCTGATTTTTTATATAATTATTATATCCTTCCTCTTCTTTGGATTGATACAATTTCTTTGTCTCTATAGGGTTCATAGAAGTATTACAAGAATTAATTAGTTTAGTTATTTTACTTGTATTTAAAAATAAATTTTTATACATATAATCATTTTTCTTTTCAATATTTTTTTCTCCAACATAATTTAAATTCATATTTTCATTTTTATTATTTAAATAATATGATGTATTATCATTAGGTATATTATTATTACACTCACTTATATTTTTATTATCATAATAATCATTATTTATATTTATATTATAATTATTTTTATTTATAGTTTTATAACTCACTTTATTCCTTAAATATTTTTTTGCTATTTCTTCTGCAGAATTGTCCTTCGAAATGTTCGTATTTTCATAGGCATTCAAAAAAGAAGTATTTCTCTTTTCTTCATTATTATTTAATATATCATTCTTATTACCTTTGGAACTCATCTTTTCAATTATTCTATATTTTGTTATATTTAATTTTATTAAATGTACAAAATGGATAATATATAAAAATATATATATATATATATATGTATAATTATATGGAAAATATATCATATATATATATTTATTTATTTATACTACTCTCATATATAAATCTTTTTTTTTTTTTTTTTTTTTTTTTTTTTTTTTACTCTTATATTCTATATATTATTATATATATATAAAAAATAATAACATAAATGAGAAAATAAGGAAATTAATATGTATTTTTAATAGCTTATAAAATAATTATTATTAACCATTTTACTTAATTTTATCTTTATATAATTTATTTATTTACTCAAGATATGTATGTTCAATTTATTGATAATATAATATATATATATTATCATGTCTTTTTAAATATATTTTTTAATCATTCTGAATGCATATTAATTATTTTAACATATACATAACATTAAAATGAATATTCATACGATAGAAGTTCATTTTTTTTTCTTTTTCTTTTTTAATTAAAACCTTGTCTATAATTACGATGTTACAATAATGGAAAAATAAAAATACACATTTATATATATTAAAATTTTAATTAAATAAAATATGCTCATAATAATAAACTTGTATAATTAAAATTTTTTTTTTAAATCATCAAAAAAGAGGTAATTCAAATGTATATAATATATTTGCATATGTAAGTATACACATATATGCGCAATACTTTTTTTTTTTTTTTTTTTTGTTATAAAATAAAAATATATCATATAAATATATATATATAATATATATTTTATATATTTTTATATAGTATAATATATTTTATATAAATGTTGGGAAAGTATTTATATTTCCCTTTTAACAATAATATATATAGTTATCACTATAAATAAAATATATTGAAGAAATATAATAAACACAATATTATATAATATATATATATATGTAGTTAAAAATATAAATTTTATGTGAACGGGTAAACGCATTCTATTTTTAGAAAATGTCTATCATCATTAATCAAAAGTAATGTTCTTTTAAAATTTACTCTTTCAATTATATATACATAATATATATA
Source organism: Plasmodium sp. gorilla clade G2 (assembly GCF_900097015.1). Classification (NCBI taxonomy): domain Eukaryota; phylum Apicomplexa; class Aconoidasida; order Haemosporida; family Plasmodiidae; genus Plasmodium; species Plasmodium adleri (nom. inval.). The sequence continues at coordinate 1,006,798 of NC_041705.1, forward strand.
TATTTATTTATTATTGTAAAAATTTTAATGTGGCATATCTCACAAATGAAGTAAAAATTCTTTTGAACTTCATATAAACAAATATAATTTTTGTAGGTACGTGTTATCTTTTCTTTTTATTTTAATTTATACTATATAATCAATATAATATTATAATTATATATATATATATATATATATATATATATATATATAAATGGGCATAAATAAAAAAAATTATACTATTATTATATAAATACTTATTCATACTATATTTATATCCATTAGACAATACAAACCATTATGTAAATTTTTTAAGAATATAAATTGTACTTTTATTGAAGGAATTATTTATAATCCATTTTTTATATTAAAAATTTTTTATTTTCTCTATAGATATTGATATTAAAAAAAACATATTATACATATATAATATATATATATATAGTGTAATACTAATTTTAATAATATGTTTTTACTATATATAGAGATCTCTTAAAAAAAAATAATAAAAAAAAAATCTCTAGAGAAAAATATATATATATCCAAAAGGAATAATAAATAAATATATTATGTGTATATATATATTACACATATATATTTTATAAGTAAAACAAGATCTTTTTTTTTGGGGGTTCTTTAATAAAATATATAATTCATATATAATATATATTTTACCTAAAAATTATAATTTCATAATGTAATATTTATGTAATTAATTCAAAAAAGTGATATATTTTATATATCATTAAAAAGGAAAAAAAAAAAAAAAAAAAAAAAAAAAATCAAATAAATGTCCCTTATTTAATTTTATTTATTTATTCATTTATTTTATTTTATTTTATTATTTTATTTTTTTTTTTTTTTTGAAGTTTATTCTATTAACATATGAATAATATCAATTATGATGAAGAACTGAGAACAACACACTTTTACCAGAATATACCAAAGTCCCAAAGAAATGAATATCCAATATTTTTAAATAAAGAAAAAACTAATGAACATTTAAAAAGTAATAATAGTATTGATCTAAACTATAGTTTTTCTATTAATAACTATGATAATGTAATAAAAATGAAAGAGAAAAAAGAATTAAATCAGGTACTCCTAAATTATGAATTAGGGACACAAAGGATGGAATGTTTTGTTGGAATAGATAATGAAAATGTTCTTTATATAAAGGAAGAATATATAAATCATATTAATAGTAAAAATATCCTTGTAATAATAAACCTATATGTTTGTAATTTATTTTATCATTTAAAGAATATAGGTAAAAATATCCATAATCTTTATTTGTCCTTTGATAAAATCGTTTCTCCTTTTCATTTCAGTTTTAATAATAACTTTTGTGAAAAATGCATTTCGAATGACAATCAAAATTTTACCTGTACAGAAAATAATAATTCTGACTTTTCTGAACAAAGTGAAAAAAATTCTGAACAGGCAAGGAGAAAAAAAAAAAAAAATTACAAAGAATCAATATCTTCACATAATTACAATAAAAGAAATAGTGAACACACATTTATACACACGTGTAAAAAAAAACAGAAGAATGAATATCTTCCTAATGTGTTAATTTTATGGTGTAAACGAGTAAAGAATGTAATAAATATTTATAATAATAATAATAAAAAGAATATTAAAATTAAGAAAAGAAAAAAAAAATTGGAACAGAACGATAATAATTCAAATAGTTTATTTTGTGATGAAAAAAGTAGATATCGCATAAATGAATGTATTAATACCTTAACAGATGTATTATTTAATAAGAAAAATTTGGATATATTTAAGAATATTCATTTTGTTTTTCCGAAGGAAAATTCTTCTTTTACAAATAAAATAAAACACATTGAATCAAAAAGAAAAATTAAAAAAATTTCAAAAGAAAAATTACCTGTTGATAAAAATACATCTACACATATAAATGGATATAATAATACAGATTCTTTATTATTCATAGATAAAGATACACTTAATTATAATTCATATGATGATGATGATATAGAGGAAATAACCGACTTATATATAATTAATTTTATAAAATGTAAAATTGAAGATTATTTTAAAAATGTGGAAGTAAAAAAATTTTGGAATATTATAAATGTGCAGTATTTAACAAACTTTGATTATAAATATCCATACAATAAAAGGACGAATGAAAAGACATTTTATAATTCTAATAAAAATTTTTATGAATCTATTTATGATTATATTCAAATTATAAGGAAAACGACCGTTAAGAAAGATATAAAAATAAATGAAATATCTAAAAATTGTGATGAAAATAATATTAATAAAAAAGAAGAAAAACAAGTAACAAGTGCTAAAAGCCCTACTTTAGAAAAGGGTAAAATTTTAGATAAAGAATTTATTTTAAAAGACATGTTCAATAATCCTATAAAAAATTACCATATAAATGAAGTTCAAATTTATTTAAGTAATTATGATAATATATTTTTAAAAACAATTATGCGTTTTTATCTTTTATTAAATTTTTCTATAGAACTGTTGACAATCCTTTATGAAGATATTGATTTATATTCTATTCATATATTTTCTTTGTATGAGAAATTAAATGAATATATATATAATGAACAGCAACTTTGTAATGAAAAAGGAAATTTTGATATTCATCAAATATATCAAAGTGAAGATAAAGAAAATAACTTGAGTCATTTTTTTAAAAATAACATTTCTGAAATGACTAGAATGAAAAATAATAATGATGATACATTTCATTTTATAAATTCTAATTTAGATGATGGTTTAAATTGTGATAATAAAAATAATAATATGAGTAATAATAATAATAATAATAATAATAATATGTATAATTTTTTATTTCATAAAAATATCAATCATAATATTTTCCCATTCAAAGAAAAAAAGTTAGATTGGTTTGTTTTCTTTTTATTAAAGATATTAATGAGAAAATTATACTTTGATAAACATGACAATGATAATTATTATATTAAAAATAATGATAATAATGATTATAGTTATAAAATGAGCATAAGAGAGAAAGAACATCAGAACCTTCTCAATTGTTTAAATGCAGAAAAATATAAAGAAATCCAAAAAGAAATAAAAGCATTAATTAAGTATACTTTAGAAAAAAGTAAAATACATTTTGAGCCTATTCTTAATTATTTACTAAATATTTATAATAAATATAATAAAAAAAGAAAAGAACTAAATAATAACAATAATAATAATAATAATAAAATTGTTAATTCAAAATATGTATCTATTCTAAAAAAAAATTTTCTTTTATATTCATTAAATTTTTACACATTAAAATATTTTTCACGTCGTGATTTATATGTAAACATGAATAGCTTTTATAAACCAAGACGTAAAAAATACGAATTAAAAATTCCAAGGTATAATAATAAAATGAAAGAGAAAATGAATAAATTTAAAAAGTATGTAAGGACATTTCATTCTTTAATAATAAAAATACAAGAAGTAACAAATGAATCCAGACAACAATATAATGATAACAATTTGAATAGTTCTAGAGGTATATTTTTCAAAATAAACAAATTTATATTATTAAGAAAAAGTAGAATGATATATTTAAGACAATTAAAAAAAAGGGTCTATTCTTATTATTCGTTGATACCTATATATGGTAATATACAACGGACAGAAAAGAAACGTAACAAGAAAATATTTGGAGGTGATATGAAAAGGAAGAAAACTAAAAAGAATAAAAAGAAGAACTTACCAAAAAAAAAAAATAAAAATAAAAATAAAAAAAATAAAAATAAAAATAAAAAACAAAATAATAATAGTAATAGTAGTAGTAGTAATAGTAGTAGTAGTGGTAGTAATTATAGTAGTAATAATACCAGTTACAACATAAAGAAGGATATTTTTTTTGATGAAGGTATGCACAAGAATTTTTTTATAAAAATATTAAATATTATAAAAATAAAAGAAAAAGTTTCCGAAATTGTTAAAAGCAAAAATACAATTTATAAAAAGTTAGTTAAAAAAATTAATGAGAGAAATTATATATATACAGAGAAATTGAATAAGAAGAAATTAGAAAGTTATGAATATTATTATAATGTTTTTATAAATTTATTAAAAATAGTAAAGAATCAAGATCAAATTATTATGAATATTTTATTTAATATGTTGAAAAATATTAATGATCATTTGAATCTTTTTTATAAAAATATATGTCTTTGTATTCCTTGTAAAATATCCGAAGAAATAAATGTTGAAAATGTAATGAAACATAAAATTGAAATAATAAAAGGTGATACTAATTTATTTCACCATTCTAATAATGAAAATATAAGACATATGAATGAACATGAGCAAGAGGTAAACCATTCACATATAAAAAAAGGGGATACAGATATTATGGATATAAGTAATATAGAGATGAACGATATAAGTGTATATAATAATAATGAATTTAATAGTAACACAATTGATAATCATATATATAGTAATGATATTCAAGGTAATAACCAACATGATAATGATCAAATAGGAAGTAATTCGATAGAATGTAACTCTTATAATAAGATACATGAAGGAAATAAAAATAAAGATAAAAATAAATGTGATAATAATAAATGTGATAATAATAAATGTGATAATAATAAATGTGAAAATAATAAATGTGATAATAATAAATGTGAAAATAATAAATGTGATAGTAACCCCCCTAGTAGTAATCCACTCAGCACATATCCCCCTAGTAGTAATCCACCGGGTAGTAACACATATAGTATTGATCTACAAAATAATACTTATAGTAGTAATTTATATAGTAGTAATTTATATAGTAGTAACTTTTATAGTAGTAATTTACATAGTAGTAATTTACATAGTAGTAATTTAAATAGTAGTAATTTTAATAGTAGTAATTTAAATAGTAGTAATTTTAATAGTAGTAATTTTAATAGTAGTAATTTTAATAGTAATAATTTACATAGTAATAATTTGCATAGTAGTAACTTTTTTAGTAGTAACCCACCTAAAAGTATCATTCCACATAATAACACATTTAACCATAAACTTAATACATATAATGATGAGCACATATCAAATAGCTGTGTTAATAATACAAAGGATATATTAAATACATGTTGTAACACGTTAAATAGTAATTTATATAGTAATAATATAAGTTGTCATGCTTCTTGTAGTAACAATGAATTTAATACAAATACAAGCTCTGTTATGGATGATAAATCGATGAAATTAGAAAATAGCAATTCTATATTATTTTATATAAATAATAAAAAGGAGACAGACAATAAAATAAAAAAGAGTTCGGAATATAATTATATATATGAAAAATTAAATAATAATAAAAAGGATAAATGCATAAATTGTGATTCATTACTAAATGAGGATATAATAAGAAAACGAAAAATGATGTTAGATAACTTTTTCGATATAGATAAATATTATAAAAATAAGAATGAAAGAATTAATTATTTAATATATGATATAAGTATTTTAAAAGATTATTTATATATATATTTAAAAAAATATTTTGATGACATTATACTTTTATTTGAATATTTTTTTTCTATATCATCTAATTTTTTTTGTAATGACTTGTTTGATAAGACTTATAAGGATATTAGAATAATTGAATCGAATGATTGTAATAATACATATAGTCATATTTCTAGTAAAGACAAAATATTGCATGATATTTTTTCTTTATCAAGTTATGATAATTTTCATATATATAATAAGGACGATAGTGACAGTAATAGTGACAGTAATAGTGATAGTAATAGTGATAGTAATAGTAATAGTGATAGTAATAGTAATAGTAATAGTAATAGTGGTAGTATTAATGGTTGTGATAATATATTATATAGAAGAAAGGATTATAATAATCATATGTTTATAAAAAGAATGAAATATTTTATAAATAATGATATAATACAATTTATTAATAAAGGTATGAATTTTATAAATAATTATGTAAATTTAAAAATATATAATGTAGAAAAATCTTTTCCTATATTATTTCGATTACTAAAGGTTAATAATTGTAAGGACCCTGTGTTTCTTTTTAATATCTTATGGAGTTTGATTTTAAAATATAGTAAATATTGTAGAAAAAAATTAATAAAAAAAAAAACCTTAAATAAATTATCTAATCATGTGAATAGAAACGAAATAGAAAAGGATTTTATATTTGAAAAAAAAAGAAAAATATTTTTAGAAAAATTCGGTTTAAATTATTTAACAGCAAGTGAAGATATTATTCTTTATTTGAAATATATTGTATGTATGTGTAGTGATAGAAACAAAGACAATAATAAAAATAATGATAAAAATAATGATAAAAATAATAATAGGAATTATGATAAGAATTATGATAAGAATTGTGATAAGAATTATGATAATGATAAGGAATGTAGTAAATATGGAATGTTTAATATCCATAAGAACAACTGCTATTTGTTTAAGAATCACTTTTACAATTTATTAAGCAAGAAAAATGAAAAGATAAATGATAAATGTGACATGCACATTCTTATGAGAAGAAAAAATAGAAAAGGGGAAGAGATTAATGAATATAAAGAAGAGGGCAATAAAAACAATACTGATAATAATAATAATAATAATAATTATAATAATAATATTGATGGTTGTAACAAAGATGATGATGATGATGATAATAATAATATTGATTGTTATAATAATGATGGTCTTTTAAAAGACATCCGAAATAAATTAATAAAAAAATTAAACAGTAAATATATTATACAAGATAAAAATAAAATAAAAAGAATTCAGAAAGGAGAAAAAGAAAAAAATGATAATTTAGCACTTGAGCAATTATCTAATATATATGAAATTATTCATTCTAATAATTTAAAGAAATATGATAATATAAAATTATTTCTTAATATAGAGAAAAAAAAGAAAACCAACCGTAAAAGAAAATTTATATGTGAAGAAGAAGATGAAAAAGAGGATGAAAATTTATATATAAAAGATATTGATAATGAAAGTATAAATATAAGGAAAATAAAAAAAACAGTTATTCAATTTATTGATGATAATAAATATGTATTTCCATATATATTCAATACTTTGGATAGTAACATATTAAGTAAAGACATGTTTACATATGAGTATATGAATTTAAATACAAATTTTATGTTTTTTCATTATGTAAATAAAAATGAATATTCTTTTAGAAACTCCATTTTGAATTATGTGTATGGGTATCCTTTATTTTGTATAAAAAAAAAAAATACAAATAATCAAAATATGACAACATATAAAAAAGATGGTAATATAAATGATAGTATTAAAAGAAATAAATATTATGACAGTGAAAAAAACAACGATAAAATAAATTATGATAATAATAAAAAAGAGGCTTCTGATTTTATGAATAAGTATAATATTTCGTATAACCCTCCTCTTGATACTTTTCTTCTTAATAATTCTGACTGCATTAAATCAAAGATGAGCGATTTTTCAAATGATAAGATTAAAATGTGTAATAAAAAAAGTAAAAAGGAAAAGGATGGTGTTCATAATAATGTGAGAATTAATAGGGGTGATACAACTAATGGTAGCTATAGTGACTACATCAATAATAAGAAGAGTTATAATGATAAATATGATTGTAATAAATATGATTGTAATAAATATAATTGTGATAAATATAATTGTGATATATATAATTGTGGTTGTAGTAACTTTAGTGATACATTCAAACAAATGAGACATAATATTAATCAGAAGGATAAAGAATGTAAAAGGAAACTAAAGAAAGAAGATAATAAAAAGAAAAGGAAATTTTTAATAAATATTTTAAAAAATGTAAATATATATAATAAGATACCTTTAAAATATATTCATCTATGTGTTATTGCTGATATATTTAAATATTTAAATTTACATCATATTGTTAAAGATATAATGCAGAAATTATATGAAGAGAAATTAAAAGAAATCCAAGAAAAATATGATGATAATAATAAACATTATATAGGTAATATATTATTATGCTTTTTATTATATTTTCATTCTTTTCTAGATATATTATGTGGATTAAGAGATGGACATTTTATTAACATGTCACATGATGATCATATTTTTAATATATTTAATAATTTCAATGATTTGATATATAATAATGGAAAGAATTATTTTGTTTCCTCGAAAAAAAAAAGAAAAAAAAAAGATGAATATAAAGGTGTAGAACAAAATATATATATAGATGAAAGTAATATTTATAAACATATGAATAGGAAGAAAAACAAATGTTATATATATTTAAAAAATAAATATAGTAAACGAGGAAATTATTTATGGTTATTAGAAAAGAAAGAAAAAAATGATATATCATCTTATGTTGATAATATATGGATACATTTTTTAAAGAGCTCAAATGAAGAAAAGAGTGAAAAGGATAACACAATAAATATATCATACAATTTGATAACATTTTTAAATAACTATATAGATTATAATTATTCGTTTTTAAATAATTGTAGATTAGATATAGATGAAAATAAAAGTAAGAATTATTTGTATATCTTTTGTAATGAGGATAATAAAAAAATGGTTACACCTGATGAGGAATATGATATAAAAGAGGATAATACATGTTTATATAAATATTTAAATATAAGTATTTATAATATTGATGAAAATGAATCATATAATAGATCTGTTTTATATTTATCTCATTTGAATGATTGCTCATATAAGTTCATTTTAAATGATACTGAAGATAATATATTTTTTAATTACGAACTTGTTGAAAAAAGAAATATATGTGATATAGAAATAGAAGGATGTGTAAAGAATAAAAATATAAATATAAATGATATATATAAAAAAGAGAATAATTTTTATAATATTAAAGAATGTAATTGTTGTGATAATATTTTGTGTGATAAATCTGAATTGATTAAACTTTTATTTGATATTATGATAAGATATTTAAATGATATGTTAGATAAAAAAAAGAGGTGTTTACTTGATGCTGTAATAAATTTTAAAAATTGTAAAAATGGCTTAGAAGATATAAAATTTACATATATGTTAATATATTTATTAAATTATAAAAAAAAACAAGATAAAAAATGTGCTATAGTAATATATAAAAATTTATATTATTTATTAATTGAAAAATTATATTATGAACAGAACAATACAATTAATAGTGAACAAATGATAAATTATATTTTTAATTTAATTAAAATAGCTAGAATAATAAAAATAAAAAATAAATATATGAAAAAATTATTCCAAATGTTACAAAATTATATAGAAAAATTCAATGATTTTCATTTCTATCTTTATAATAAAATATTTCTTTTTATATATGAAGATACAAAAACAGAAAATAAAATATTTCTAAAGACATATTTAAATAAATATTTTAATAATAGAAAAATTATATCACATATATTTAATCATGTTTGGATTAATCCAAAAGATTCCAAATTTTTGTTATCTCAAAATGAAGTGAATGAAAAGAAAAACGATAACAATAAAACTGATCAGATTATATCACCCATGGTTTATTCAGAGGGTATAAATGAAAATATGCAGATAATTAAAGGTAATAATAATAATAATATTAATATTAATAGTAATAATAATAATAATAATGAATATTCATGTAATATTTATAATATGGATCTTATAAAAAATGAAGAAGAAAGATCAAACAATATAAACCTAATGAAATATTCAAATTGTATAAATGATGAAATAATTAAAAAAATATCTTTAAAATATAAAAACTTATATTCGAGTGATAGTAATAGTAACTGCTCTTCTCATGGACGTGTCTTTTTTAAAACTACATATGTAAAGCATAAAAATTATAGATTGTATGAAAAAGAGAAAAAAGAGATATTTATAAAAAAATCAAAAGACAGAAGTGTATTATATTATAAGAAACATAATAAAATTAATGATGAAAAGAAAAAACGGGATATTAAAAAAAATTACAATCAAAGTGGTATACACAATAATTATCATATATTTTTTAACGAACAGGATAAAATTAGAAAAAAGGAAAAAAAAAAAAGAAAAAAGGAAAATAATAATTGTGATTATTATAATATAAAGGAATATTCATTGAAACCAAAATATAATGAAAAGGAATCAAATTATAATATATCAGATGAGGTCATAGATCTTAATAAAAATAGTAATTATAATAAATATGAAGCAGACGAAAGAAACAATATGTTATATAATATAAATGAAGGACATGAAAAAAAAAATATATATAACATGGAGAAAAAGAAAAAAAAAAATATTGAAGATTATAGTTCAGATGAATTTTCTTATTTTGTTAATAAATCTTTTATACATTTTGAAAGTAATATGAGAAAAAAGAATTATAACAAGAAGATTATGCAATTAAATATGATAGGTTCATATAAAGACTGTAACAATATAGATATATTAAATAATGGTAGTACTAATAGTAGTACAACTACTACTACTAATAGTTGTAGTAGTAGTAGTAGTTGTTATAATAGTAGCTGTGATATTACTGATGTCAACAACGATATTGATAATAAGAGAGGTGATAAAAGAGTTCTTAATAATTATGAAAGAAATGATGATAGATGTAATACAAATGTAAATAGAAAAAAAAAAAATAATAAAATATGTTTTTCTATTAATAATTTGAATAATAATAATTCGGAAAATTTTCTATCTCTTTTAAGTAATGCTGATATAAGAAATGTTCGAAAGAACGATGAGAAAATGTTTTATATACAAAATGATGAGTATTTATATAGACATAATAATAATAATTATTATAATAATGATATATATAAAAATATAATGGGACATAAAAAAGATGAATATAAAATATATTCTAGGTTATTAAAAATGCCATATGATAATTCATGTTGTTTTATAAAATATAAAGCACATTATGAATTTGATGATAATAAAAAAAATAAAGTAAAAAAAGAAAGAGACAAGGAACTAAAACAAAGGAAAACACAAATTATGTGTTTACCATTATATATTAGTATAGTAGGTGGATTAGATATATTTTTATATAAATATTATAATTATATATGTAATATGTATATAAATCCTTATTTTTATATGAACACATATTATTTTGAAAAATATATTCTCAAGAAATATTATAAAAGCAAAAATGAGGTTAACGATGATCATAATAATAAGTATGATAATAGTAATTATATTATGAATTGTCATAATAATGAGAATGTAACAAAAAATTATGATAACCTATTAATATATGATTATTTTTATTACAACTACATATTTAATAATAAATTTACTACGTATGATAGTTTTAAATGTGTTCGTAATAAAAGAATAAGAAGCCAACGTTATATAAAATTTTTTAAATGTAGCAATGAAGTAGATAGGGAATATATAAATAAGAAAAGTAATAATCATAAACAAGAAGAAATCGAAATGGAAGGAACAGACAATGAGAAAAAATATATAATAAATCAAGATAATGATAATAAAAATGAAATGGATGATAAAAAAAATGAAATGGGTGAAAAAAAAAATATAATGGGTGATAAAAAAAATGAAACGGATGATAAAAAAAATGAAATGGCTGATAATAAAAATGAAATGGCTGATAATAAAAATGAAATGGCTGATAATAAAAATGAAATGGGTGATAACAGTGTTTCTTCTTTTATATCATCTTTGTCATATGAAGGAAAGGGAAATAAATCTAAAATAAAAGACAATAATATAAACAATAATAAATACAATGATAAGGAAAGAAAAAAAAGAAATGACTTATCTAATTTTAATGTGTGCACAAAATATTACAATAATTCAAAAGCCCAAGATAAAATAAAAAATGACAATTATAAATTAATATGCTCATCTAACGAATATAATAATGAAAAGAATATGTCACCTTATTATTTCTTTTATATGGATGATGATTTAAGCACAGATGATGAAGATTATAGATTAAAAAAAAAAGAAATAAATGACATATTTATATTAAAAAGGGATTTATTTGTAATTGATTATCTGCATAATTATTTTAATTTTTCTGTAATAAGAAAGATGAAAAATATGATAGAAGATATGTTTTATAATTACAATTTGAATCTTATGTATGTAAATAGGAATATTCAAATCAGTGAGTTGGATCATGATATAGAACAAAAATGTGAGAAGAAAAATGGAATCTACATAAACATATACAATAATAATAATGGTGATACTACTAATAATGGTGATACTAATAATAATGGTGATACTGATAATAATGGTGATACTAATAATAATGGTGATAATAATAGTAAGATGTATACTATTAAGCATATGAAAGAAGACACAATTAATGAATGCAAAACAAATGAACTATCAAATAAACAAGGAAGTTTAAATAAGGCATATACAAATTTAAAAGAAAAGGATAAAGAAATAATGAAAAAAAATGAAACATATTTGATTGAAATAATAAATAACAAGAAAAAGACTAATATAAAGAATGAAGAAAAAATAAACAGAAATAATTGTCATAATATATTTGATAACAGTTCAATAAAAGAAGAATTAATAGATAAGAAAAAGATTCAATTATCTATGACAGTAATAAATTTAGAATATTGGAAACCTGAAAATTTAAAAGAAGAAGATGGGAATATTATAAAAAAGATGATTCCTAGTTTTATAGAAACATATTTTGAAACTATTAATAATATATATCAAATAGAACATACAGATAAATATTTAATTTTTTTATATGAATTATGTTATATAGATTTATGTATTAATAATTATTTGTTTACAATGAAATTATCAGATGGATTATTATTTTTATTTATAAGTAATTTAGAAAATCAGATTATAGATTTATATAAAAAGAATTTATTTTCTAATAATATTAAAAATATGAACCATATATATAATTATGAATATACTTTTATATCATCTAATTATAAACATAAAGATAAATATAGGGAACAAACAATGCATATAATTATGAATGAAAATATTGTATTTTACGATTTTCATTTGATAAAAAATTCAAAAGACTTGGATATTGTAACTAAGAAAACAAGTTCTAAAAAAGGAAATATCCTTGGTAGTAAAAAGGACACGAATAAATTGAAAAGGTGTAATATAAATGATAATAATAGTAATAACATATATGATGATAATAATAATAATAATAACATATGTGTTGATAATAATAATATATGTGTTGATAATAATAATATATGTGTTGATAATAATAATATATGTGTTGATAATTATAACATGTGTGATGATGATGATAATAATAATAAACATAATGTCCTGTGGTGGATACCAAAAAGAATAAGCGACAATGTTAACGATCTTAAAAATGATAATACTCCTGCGATAAACAAAAAAAAAAAAAAAAAAAAAGAAGAAGAAGAAGGAGGAGGAGATACTAATATGATTAAAATAGAACAATATTTTGAATATATACCATATGGTACAAAAAATAATGAAGAGAAGAAAAAACAAAAAAAAAAAAAAAAAAAAAATTATGAAAAAGATAAAGAAATAATAGACATTTTAGAAGAAAAAGATAATATGATGAGAGAAGAAAATTCATATACAAAATTGAATACAAATTATGGTTTGAAAGAAAAGATAATAGAATTAAATAAAGAGATTTCAATTAATGTGTCATCAAATAATAATATATGTAATAATGTTGATATAATAAAAATTAGTAACCCTTTAAATAAACAAATATCGAAAGAAAATTTTTATTATAAACTGAATTTCTTAAAAGAATATGAAGAAAAAGAAAAGAAGAAAATTATAAACGAGAAAAATATTAATGATGTGTATATCAAATTATTTTTTACAGAAGATTTTTTAATTCAAAAAACAAATATTCCAGAAAAATTTATAAAAGATATATTAAAAAAATTAACACGTAAAAAATTTTTACAGAAAAATTCTTTTAAAGTTATGAATAAAAAGAATAATAAAACAACACAGTTTTTTGTATATTCTTTAGGACATTTTGATGATCATAATATTATAGATTTTGATGATAATAAAATAATAAAACATACTCAAGAACACTTCTTATCATCACATTTGGATATACAAATGTTACAAGAAAATAAACTACAGCAAAATATACATTATAATAACATGAGTAATAAATATAATCATAAAAAGGATATACAAATGTTTAATGCTCATCCTTATGATTCTTTTGATAATGGTATTGAGAAAGGTAATACAAATATTATATATGAAAACAAAAAAATGAAAACAACAAATTTATTAGAAAATAATATACATAGAAATAGTTTAAATAATATAACTAGTGTATATAATGAAAGGCAACTGTGTAGTAGTAATAGAAATGGTAATATAAAAAGTAATGTAAATTATAATATAAATGATGATATATATGGCAATTTATATAATAATAAATATACTATAGTTGAAGATATAAGTGATGTAAATAAAAATATTGTTATTGAAAAAAGTATGATTAAACAAAAGGATAATCAATTATCACATAAAAACCATATGATGTTAATAAATAATAATATGTCTTATATAAATTATGATCTATCATTTAATAAAAATAATCTTTTTACATATGATAATTTAATAAATAATAATGTAAAGAAAAATAGTCATATTCAAAGTGATTTAAAAATAAAGAACACTAATAATTATATAGATAATAGTCATACAATTATAGATACTAATATCTCTATATTATGTAATAATAATAATAATAATAATAATGATTGTAATAAAACAGGTGTAAAAGATATTATATGTATTAAAAATAATAATATTGTAGATAGCGAAGAAATAAATAAAATAGAAACAAAAAAACAACAAAATATTAATAAAAATTTCAAAGAAAAAAAAAATAATATTACTAATTTATTATTATATATTAATAATAGTAAAAAAACTCATAGTCATGTTAATACGAATATAGGAGTAAATAATGATAATCAATTAAATAAGCAAAATAGTAATATTAAAAATAGGAAACAAAAAAAAAAAAAAAATATATATATATTATATATATATATATATTATATATGTTAGTGTTTATTATTTTTTTATATATATCAATATTATAATATATATTGTATAATTATAGAATTAAAAATGTTAAAATATGCATATATACTCGTATACTTTTTAAGATATCATATTGTAGCATTATTACATGGAATCATTTTTTTTTTTTTTTTATTCAATCATACATACATATATATATATATATATATATGTGCATATTATTTTTTATTTTTAGATGAACTTGTAGATTATTTTTTGGATGATGTAGTTACTGACAGTGATGAAGAAAAAACACTTCAAAAGAGACGAACATTTGATAATTTAAATCTTGAAGAATCCTACGAATTTTATGAAAGTGAAATTTTAAGAATCACAAAAGAAAGAATGAATAAAATGAAATTAGAACCTGGAAAAAATACATCCACTCCCCTTTTCTTAATTATTAATAATTTAAATAAAATATTAACAGAAAAAAAATCAAAACATATATCACAAAAAGACGTATTAGCAATTTTAAATATAATGATGAAAAATAATAAAATCGCAAGAATAGGAGGCAATTGGCAACCCACATAAAAATAAAAAAAATAAAAAAATAAAAAATAATAAAAAAAAAATTGTATAATACAATCATACCTGTGTATATACATACATAAATATGTTTATATAA
>NC_041705.1:1025000-1082500 GCF_900097015.1 Plasmodium sp. gorilla clade G2
TAAAATGCAAAACGCTGTAAATAAAAAAATAAAAATGAAGTTAAATGGCATCGATAGAAGGAGTAGCTTAAATATTAATCTTAATGACATAGCATCACAATTAAATAAAAAAAGGATAAGTATTAACAATATAAATAATAATAAAATAAATAATAATAATAATATAAATAATAATGATAATAATAAAAATCAGGCACAAATTAATAATGCCAGAAAAAGACATTCAGTCGATACCATATATAATTTAAAAAATTTAAATAAGAATATAAAAATAAATATAGGTAGTTGTTCAAATAATCATAAAACCTTAACAATTCATAATATTAAGAATGTAGAAAAAAATAATACTGATAAGAATGTAAGTAGTGATAATATTATGAAACATAATAATTATGTAAATAATATAAAAGATAATAATATATATGATAATAATTATGAAAAAAATGAAAGAAATATAAAAGAAAATGACAATAATCAAAAAGCTGATAGTGTTGTAAAAAGTGATATAAGTTTAAAAAATGATTTAAATAGAAAAAGTAATACAAGTCAAAAGAGTGATATTAGTATACCTAGTGATATAAATAAAAGTGGTAGTACTAGCCGTTTAAATATAAATAGTATGAATAATGTAACACATTCAAATAGGAAAAGTACAAGTGATTTATTGAATGATTTAACAAATAAAAACACAACAAATAATATTAACAATAATATTAACAACAATAATAATAATAGTGGTAGTAGTGTTATGAATGGAGATAAGAATAATTATAATTTTTTACAAAGAAATAAAGAACTTTTAAAAAATAATTTGAAAATATATTTTAAAAATGAAAATATTCCTTTTTCATTTCTTTATCATAAAGTATTAACAATATTAAAGTCTCATTATAATAATCATGTTAATAATAATCCAACAACTGCCAATAAAGGTATATCATTTTTTCACATGGAAAATATGTTAATAAATTTAGGTTTTAAAGGTGTTGATATTAATAATCATTTATTATTAAGTTATTTAGCCTCCTCAAAACAAATAAAAGTTGATATGAATGAAAAAAGATTATGTTATATGAATCCATATATTGATATTACAAATATGAATGCCTTATTAAATAAAATTAATAAACAAGGATTTTTATATGGATATGAAATAAATGATGATTTAATAAATACAAATAAAGAAGTTTATAAATGGATCAATATTTTATTATATGAAAAAAAAGTAAGATGTATTAGAACTAATAATAGTCATTTAAGAGGTAAACTCAAATGTAAAAATATACCAAGCGTATGTGATATATATGCAAAAAATAAATGTGATAATTGCTTTTATAATTTAAAAGGATATCTTTTTTTTCCACTATCTTATGAACATATAGAAAAAGAAAGATATTCAATTACAAATGATATGAAAATTTTATGGGATGAAATCTCTTTACCTTCACTTGATAATATCTTAAAAGAATATAAATTAAAATCAACAAATAATGTTTTTATGAATGAAAATCTACCAAAGAAAAAAAATAAAGATGATAAATTATCACCTATTCTTAAAAAAATGAAGAGAATATATAATACACACTTATTCACAGCAGATGAAATTAAAAATGAATTTATGCACAAAAAATAATCAACTACAAAGCATACAAATCCAAATGTAGTAATTCAAAAGGATTTTAATGAATGCCAACACGGAATTAAATATATACATGCAAACATATATATATATATATATATATATATATATTTATATATGCTTGTATGTGTGTTTGCATTTATTATACCCCCTCTATTTTGTTTGGAATTTTTTTTTTTTTTTTTTTTTTTTTTTTTTGATATGCACCTATCCACTATGTGGTTTGAATTTTTTTTTTTTTTTTTTTTTTTTTTTTTTTTTTTTTTTAATAAGTTTATAAGAGACAAATAAGGATATGAAAAAGTTTAAAAAGCACAAAAAAAAAAAACATAAAAATAAATATCAATATAAATATAAATATAAATATAAATATAGGAACGTCGTAAATGTATATACATATAAATATACATATATATATATATATATTTTTATGAAAAAATAATATTAAAAAAGAGTAATAAACTTTTGATCATTATATTATATTTCAATCCATGTGAATTATTTAAAAAAATCAAGAATAAACAAAAAGATTGAAGTACATATGAGAAAAAAAAAAATAAGAGAATTAATATTTTTTTTATTCTTAATTTTTGTCAAATAATTATTTCCTTGAGATACATTATCAATACTTTCTTCTATAATGGTTTCTATCATTTTTAAATTTTCATTTTGTTCATATATTTTATTAACAAAAATATTCATTAGATTACTAATTTTTGCTATTTTCTTTTTAGTTTCCATAATATAAGTATTTTCTTCTTTTTCAAATAGATCTACATATTTTTTAAATTCCAGTTTTTGATTATTATTTAATAAATTATTTTGATAAAAAATATTATTATTATGTGATTCGTCAGGATTATTTTCTTCATCTAGATAATTGTATGTATTAAAATGAACCTGTTTACTATTACTATTATTATTATTATTACTATTATTATTTAGATCTCTTCGTTTTCTTAAATTACTTTTATGAATTTTAATATTCTCATTACTGTTAAGATGTGTAGGTAAATTTATATCTTGCCCACCCGTTGAATTATTTACATAATTATTATTTTTATTATTATTATTATTATTATTATTATCATATGTATTAATATCATCATTTATATAATTCCTTTTTATATTCATTTGTGATACAAACATATCATTCATATGAACATGTTTGTCGTCGTTTAATCCTTGAGAGATAGTATCTCCATCTTGTATGAATAAAGAATTATCATTTTGTTTATTAACTTTTATATGTTTCCCTCTTTGAAGAGATGAATATAATTGTGAATTGTTATCTTTGGATTTATTTATATATATATCAGAACCATATATTTGTGTATTTAATTTGTTAAGAAAATCAAAATTACACTTTACACTTTTGACATCATAAAAATAAAAAGTAGTATATGTATTTAATTTTAAATTATAATTACTTAAATTATTATCATATTTATTTATTATATCAACAAATATACTTAATAAATTATTTAAACAATTTAATATGTCATTATGTATTTGAACTTGAGGTTCTAAATTTTTAATATCCTCTGATATATTATTTATCAAAAATAATAAATTATCTTTATTCTTTCCTTTAGGTTTATATTTACTAAAATAAATTGAAGAACATGAACTACTATTCATAAATAATCCATATTCTTTCAATGTATTATTATCAATATATTCACAAGCACTAAATAGTTTAGTATATATCTTACTACTTGTGATAAAAAAATCATCCTTCACATTTCTCTTCTCTTCTTTTACGTCCATAAATTTATTCACATTCTTATTAAATTTTTCACACAGTTTTATAAAATCATCATAGCGATCCATTTTAATAAAATAAAATACAAAAAAAAAAATAAATAAATATATATATATATATATATATATATAATTATATATATATATATATATATACTTAAAATGATGAATTAGCTTGTGTTAAAAATTGTGAGGATCTTCATATTTTATTTCTCTCCATCGTTAAAAAAAAAAAAAAAAGGAAAATAATAACTTGTTTTATTTTTTCATTATTATATATGTTTTATATTTATTATAAAAACAAAGTAGTTCAGTTTGAAAAGGAGCCAAAAAAAATAAAATGAAAAAAATAAAAATAATAAATAAATCATCAAAATATAATTTTATATATACAAGTATATTATAATATATTATATATATATATATATATATATATATATATATGCATATATATATTTTTCTTTTCATCTCATGAATACAAAAAAAAAAAAAAAAAAAAAAAAAAAAAAAAAAAAAAAATAGAAAGTATAATCATATATATAATACATATATAATATATATATATATAATATATATATATAATATATATATATATTTTTTATTTTTTTATTTATTAAGCCATTTCGTTCATTTTTAAGGTTAAAGAATATATAGATTTCTTAGCAAATATTTTCATATATTCATTATATGATTCATCTTCATACATTTTATTTTTTAAAGAATAATTTAATATATACTGATAATGTTGAATAGCTTGAGAAATAAAAAATCGATCTTCAACTGTTGATAAAGTTTTACATACATAAAAATAAATATCAAAATAATATTGTTTTTCTTCATTATTTTCAAAAAGCAAATTTTTATTGATCATATCATTTTCATATTTATAATATGTACTTAAAAAAGAAAAGTAAAACTGAACTATTTGTAATATTATATTTTTTTGTTCAACATTTAAGGTACCACTGATATTATCATCAAAGTTAGCATTTGCATTTGCATTTGTATTTGCATTTGCATTTGTATTTGCATTTGTATTTGCATTTGTATTTGCATTTGTATTTATATTTGTATTTATATTTATATTTCTTTTTATGTTTGTATTAAATTTTATATTTTTTATTTTATCATTTAAATATATATTATCATTAAAAGTGTTGAACTTTTTACATATAAAAACATCCTTTAAAAGAAGTGCACATTTTAAAGTAATTTCTCTTTTATATGATAAGTACTGATCATTTTGTAAATATTTTAAAGGATGACTTAATGAATTTATTATTTCCATATAATTTTGTAAATATATATCAAAAGATTTTGTAAAAAAATTAAAATAAAAATAAGACTCCATACTATTTATTAAAATATCCAAATGTAATGTTGTTTGTTTAAATAAAGAAAAGTATTCTAAACTTTTTTTTTTATATTTTTTCATATTTTCAAATAGATATAATATTTCATTATAATTATAACACAAATAATGTATCCTATGTTTATAATCTAATATATTTTTTTTTCTTTCTTCTGTTGCATATAATTTGTCCACTTCATCATTTATTTTTAATTCTTTTATTTTATGTTCATTATTTTGTTGATCCTTTTCTACATTCTCTTTTATTATCTTTTCATCTTGAAGAAAATAAACATATTCTTCATTATCTCTATGTTTACAAAACATTTTATATATTTTCTTTATTTTTTTTAAAGATTCCAAATGATAAGGTGATGAATAAAAGTTACAAACATAAAAATTAAAATGTATAAAAGGTATATTATCAAATTGAAAAATGTTAACAAATTCTTCAAAATAAGTGGTATCTATATCTATTATTATCATTTCCTCTTTCTTATTTATTATATCAATAATATTGTTTATTATTTGGCTACTTTCTTTACATTTTATTTCAAAAAATTTAAAAAAGGACATATTTTCATAAAATTTGTTAACCATAAAAGTATTATTTTGTTGTTCTTCTTCATTATAAAAATGTGGATAATTTTTATCTTTTAATATATTTTTATATATAAAATCATATATTACATTTTTATCATATATGTTTATTTTATTTTCAAATGCACATATATTATTATTATTATTATTATTATTAATATTATTATTTTTTATTTTTTCAAATAGTGATTTGCAAGTATCATATGAAGTATATATTATTTCATTCATATTTATTACATTATTCAAAATAATTGTAATATCTTTTTGTGTATTATATTTATAATCATAAATAAAAATTTGATCTTCTATGAGTTCCTCTTCTTTCTTATGTAACCCATTTATTAATAAATTATAATTATTTTCACTTTTTTCCTTTTTTTCTTCATATGTTTTCATAAGATTTATTCCTTTTTCATTAGAAGAATTATTTTTTATTTTCATTGTGTCAAATATATTTTTGATCTTATCATGTTTTGTAAAAATATGATCATCTATATTTTTATATATATTTAAATTATAATTTACTTGTGAATAATTCAAATAATTATATTTTAAATATATAATATAAACTTCTAACAAATTTCTATATGTCATATATTTATATTCTAATATTTTTCTTTTCTCTTTTTCCTTTTTTTTTAGACAACAACATAATCTGTATACATCTTTCACAATATAAAAACAAACCCATATTAAATATTCATATATAGATAACAAATGAACATCTAAAAATATGTATGCGCACTCATTTATATTGTTATAAAGTGAATAAAACATATCAATAATTCTATTTATTTTGTCATTAATAGATAGGTTATTCATTGTTGTTTCACAACAAAAAGAAATATCACTATTATTTATATTATCATTATTATTATTATTATTATTTGAAGGGTTTATATATTTTTCGTCCTTTTCATTTGATAATATATCTACATTTTGCAATTCTTTATATACAAGTGTATCTTCCCTCTTAATACTTTCCTTTTCGTAATTTTTTTTTTTTTTTTTTTTTTTTTTTTTTTTTTCCTTTGTTTTCTCTTCTTCCCCTTGTTCTTCTACTTTTATATCGTTTATATAAATTTTCAAAAGTTGCATGTGAAGTTCTATCGTTTTGAGGATGAAAAAAGTGGATGTCGAAAAAAATTTTATATCTAAAAATATTTCATACATATGCTGAACGATACTAATTTCATCCATTAATATTTTGTTATTTGTAATTTCCTTTTTTGTATATTTTAAAAAAACAAAGCTGTATGTTAAAAAAAATATGCTCATATAAATATCGTTTTCTTTTTCTTTATAATAGACACTTAGGTTTTTACATATATTATATAAAAATTTTGATATTGATATGTCATATGTCATATAGCATTTTTCTTTATTCTGTTTATTAAAATGTATAAAGTGGATAATTTCTTTATTTTTAAAATGTGGAAAAAGCATCAAAAATAATAATAAACTGACTTGTAAATAATATATATCATCATTTAATAAATATATATAATAAAAACATAACGAAATATATAAAAAATGTAAATAAAAAATCAAATTTAATGATAAATCATTTATATTATCCACAATAACATTTTTTATAATATTATTATTATTTTCATTTCCTTTTACAAAATGAATATTTTGCGTATTATTATCTTTTCCATCTGATGATTTTTTAGAAGAGATATTTTCTTCTACACTTTTTTTATAATTCACTTTTTTTTGATCATCTTTTAAATTGTGAACAAATAATATTATGCATATATAAAAGGCACAAGTTAAATCATTACAAATATTTGAAAAGTTACAAGATTTGTTTTTTTCCTTATCATTATTATCTGTTATATATTTCTTATAATTTTTATAATTTGAATGACTAAAATTATTATCTTTCGAATGTTTTGTTAAAGAATCCAAATGATTATTTTTATTTTTTTCATCAACCAAAATATGATCATAACATATTTCTTTAAAAATAGTTTCTTTTTGTAAATTAGATTCATTTTCTTGTTTTTCTTTTAATTTATTTTTTATGTTTAAGACATTTTGTTTTATTAATTCTTTTCTTTTCTCCTCATTTTGTTTTTGTCGTTCTTTACTCTCTTCCTCATTTTTTTCAATAATTTTATCAACAAAAAAAACGAAGAATAATAAATAACGTGTAACTAAATCTTTTGTTTTCACATTTTTCAAATCTTTCAGTTTATTATATTTTTTATAAAAATATTTTTCATTATATTCAAAATAGCTAGCCATATTTACAAAAATGTTTTAATATATAGAAACATATAAATAAAGGTACATAAATAAATAAATACATATCATACACATATAAATAAATAAAAATAAAAATATAAATATATATATATATATATATATATATAGAATAAATCTCCACAAAATAATAATGATGTTATTTATTTTTTATAAGCTCACAAAAAAAATTTATATGTGAACAAAAATTTAAAACTTTTACTATATTCTATAAAAGTTCAAATGTCTTCATTATTAAAATTAAATGATATATAATAGTGTTTTACTCTTTTTTTTATAAAATATAAATAAATAAATATATATATTATACTACTTATAATAAAGGTAACAAATTTTTGGTTTTACGTGAATTATATATTTTTATAATATGATTAAAAAAAAAAAAATGTTACTTTTTAATTTCCTTAATTCTAATTAAATAAATAAATATAAATATATATATGTTCATATATATATATATATTAATAAACAACAAAAAAAATAAAAATAAAAAATTACATTAAATTATTTAAATTCAATCCCTTTTTTGTATCAATTTAGATTATTATATATATTATAAAATTATTTTAAAAATTTTATAAATAACATTATTATAACAAAGGAAGATTTCTTAAGGGCTAAAATGATTATAATATATATATGATATTATATATATATATATATGTATAATATAAAAAAACATAAAATCCATATATACTTTAAAATGTTATAAAAATATTGAAGTACAAATAAAATTATATTTAATGTAACACAATAAAGGATAACAATTTATAAATATATTTATGATATATATCATAATATATATTTTTTTTTTTTTTTTTTTTTTTTTTTTTTTTTTTTTTTTTGGAGGAATCTATATATTTTTCTATACATAATTGCTAATAAAATTATTTAATAATTTACAAATGGATAAGTGTTCTTCCTTCAACTTTATTTTATTGACATCAAAAAAAACATTGTTATTATCCTGAAATGTGAAAAAAAAAATATATATATATATGAAATATTATATATATATATATAATATATATATATTTATTTATTTCTCTATATTTTTGTATTTACCTGATCTTTTATTTGTTTCCAACGGAAAATAAAAAGAGAAATAAAATATGGATGATAATACATAATAAAGTAAGTCAATTTTAAAACTTGATAAAAGTATTTTTTCTTTTTTTTTTTCATTTCACTTAATTCATTATCCTTGGATTCATGTTCGTTTAAAAATTTTAAATTCAACAAGGATAATATCAGACAATCCTATAAAAAAAAAATAAAATAAAATAAAAATATATATATATTACGATGACATATAGACATATATAAATATATATCTATATATATATATATATATATCTCTATATATATATATATATATATATATATATATATATATACTTATTAATATATATATTATTTAACCTGAATGAATAAAATTTCACTTTTTTTAAGATTGTTAGTTATAACATAAGAATCAAATCTCATAAAAAGAAAGGCTGATATAGCAAACAGAATTTTTAGAGAGAGAAAAAATTGGTGTGTATTTTTTTTAATACTATTATTAGATATATTATAATAATTTTCCTTATATAAATCGAATTTATTTTTCTGTTCATTTATAATCTCAAAATTATGTTGTTGTAGTATACTAAAATAATAATAAAAGAAAAAATGAGTATGAAAAAGAAGGAGATTTTTTATATTTTGTTTAGAGTTATTATTCATTTTTATTTGATATTCATCTTGACATAATATATATATAAAATTTAAGTTATTTAATTTATCTATTGATATGTTTAATATTTGTATAAAACTATAATTATGTGTGTTATTTTGAATGAATGAAGAAAAATTAGAAATGTCTTTTGGTTCATTTATTTCTAAATAATTTAATATATTAAATGTACATTTATTATATAAATGAAATAAAATTTTTATTTGAACAATATTTTTCATATTTAAATTGAATATATATAATAACAATTTTGATAAGAATATTTTGTTATTAAAATATCTGTTAGGATCTATATATTTAACTATTAAAAGATAAAAGAAATTATCTTCATTTATTATAATTGAAAAGAATTCTAATAAATTAATAAAGTCATCAATATAATGAACATTTTCATAAATTAAATAATTACAAAATAATTTTATAAGTACATTTATTTCTTTATTAAATTCATTTTTAAATTTTATTAAATCTTTTTGTTTTTCTTCATCTTGTAATTTAAATATATCTTTTATATCTTTAAAAAATTCTAATAAAATATCCATAATCTTTTTTATTTTTAAAATTACACCATACATATTATTTAAGTCAAGTTCTATTACTGTCTTTTTACATATCTTATCTGTTGGATTAACATATAATATATTGTTATTATTTTTATCATTTAGGTTTTCTCTTGTATTTTCATTTTTTATTAATTTTTTTTTTTCTATCATAATATTTGGATTTTCTACAACAGATAAAGAGGAAATTTCTTTTCCTTTATCGTCATTTTTTATTTCATCCTTTTCATAATACCATGAATAATGTTCACTTAAAAATTTTAAGATATGTTCTACATTTATACATATCATATGAATCATTTGTTTAAAATATTTGTTATAAAAAATATAATTATTAAATTCCTTTTTACTTACATATTTCATAACATCTTCAAAAAATAAATATAATTCAACACTCATATAAGATAAAGGAGTTTTTAAAATATCTATCGAATCATAATTAACATATATAAAATGTAAACATGAATATATTGTGGAATATAATCTATATAAAATTTCTTTCTCTTTCTCATCTTTTATTTCAGAAAAATAATATATTATATTTGCATAAAATTTATATATATTTTTTTCATCCAATATATTTTCAATATTTCTTTTTTTTATATATATATTTAAATTTGTTAAGCAATTCATAACAGTAATTCTTAATTTAGGTTCATTATAATTTTCTGCTAATCTATTTAATAAATGGAAATATTCTTTTACATATTTATTATCATTTAATTTCAAAATTATATTATTCAAAAAATGTAATGAAATATAAATACACTGTTCATTTAATAGGGATATATTATATTTGGATATGTCTATACACTTTTTTTTATATATACTATTTATATTGTCCTTATTGTTCATATTATCTACATTTATATCATTGTTGTTCCCTTTCTTATTATTTTTTATATTTTTGAGTTCCTTCAAATTAATATTTTCTTTTAATATGGTAAAAATTAAATTAATCAAGCAAATTTTTTCATTTGAAAAATAAAAATCTTGTTCTTTATCATCATTATCATCTAGTATTGACATATCAGTATCGGATGTATTATCATCACAAATATTATTTGAAGAATTTTTTTCATTATCAAAATATCTTTTTTGATTTATATTATTGATATCATTTAAATCATACTTATTTTTTGTATCATGATTTACTTTTTTTTTATTAACAATAAAATTATTTTCTTCAACATCCTCTTCATTATTTATAACATTGTCTTTTTCTTCATTGTATTTTTTTTTTAATCTTTTGTTAAAAAAATACATTTCCACATCAACATCTAAATCGTTATTTTCAGAATTGAAATAAAAATTATTAATAATTTCTTCTTCCTTTAAAAATGCTTGAGTTTTTAAGAAAAACGTTATACATTCGTTGTATATTATATTTATATCTTTTAGCTCATCCTGATCGCACGATATATAATTATCATCATCTATATGTTTATCATCACATTCGTGTTTATCATCATCTTCATATTTATTATCACCTGCACAAGTGTTATACTTATTATCATATATAGAGAAAGCCTTTTCCTTTTGTTCACAATTATTTTCAATAGAAGCATTTTTATTTATACCCTTCTTATTTTCTTTATTGCATATCTGCACAGCCTTTTTTAATCTGTTACTCCAGTTTTTTACATAGCAAGAATAAGAAACGATAATAGAATTGATAAAAGGGAAACAAGTTTTTAAATAAACACAAGTTGAATTACCTATGAGACTATTAATTAAACGTAAGGTAAATAATTTAAATTCATTTTGAGAACGTAATAATAAACATAAAAATTCAACGTCAATAGATTTTAAAACATTAATTTTATCACTTTCTTTTAAATCATTTATATATTTTGTTAATTTTAAAATGTTCATAAATTTATCTTTGGTATTATCACTATCTTTTATATTTTTTAAAATTTTCTTTATTTCTTCCTTCTTATTATTATTATCATTTTTTGTGTATATTTCATTTATTAATTTATCTTCTTCCATTATAAATATATATAAAATACCACGTCGTTCTTTTTGTTATACATTCTTTAATAAACAGTCCAAAAAAAAAAAAAAAAAAAAAAAAAAAAAAAAAGAAAGAAAATAATATAAGTTATATAATATAATATATATGTAAAAATATATACAAAATATTTTTTATTATATTTTCTTATATATTATCAATATATATACATATATATATTATTTATATTGAATTTTTTAATATGACGATTTATTTTTATTTTATAGTACGGTTAATATTATATGAGTGGAATTTTATTTAAAAATATATATATTTAAATATTAATGTTATTTTATCCTTTATTTTAATAATTTATTTTTTTTTTGGGATCTATGTTGTTATTTTTTAAAATATTTGTATACATATAATGCATATATAACAAAGTTAAAAAGAGTAATAAAACAAAAATGAAATAAAATAAAATTAAATTAAGAAAAAAAAAAAAAAATACAAATGGGTATATATTATATTAAATAATTTCCTTTGTGTATTTTATTTTATTTCTTCTCATCTTAAAGGTCCTTCATAATCCATGAAAGCTTTTTTAAAAAACAAAAAATATATATATATATAATATATATATATATATAGGAATATATATTTTGCCATATGATAAATTATATATCAACATTTAGTTATTAAAAAAAAAGAAAAAATAAGAACACATATATTATATACAACCATAAGGCCATGAAACATTAAATATTCCATATATTATATATAATAATATATTTTTTGTAGTGTGGCATTACTTATTCTTTTCTTTGGATCCTTTGAACTACAAATATTGTAAATAAAACATAACAATATATAATATTTTTAATATTATAACATATATATATATATATATATTTTTTTATTATTATTATTTACTTTTTATAATTTTTTCCAAAGAGGAATCCTTCATGAGAAACCTAATGAGTTTATAATATTTTTCATAGTATATTAAATATAAATATAGAAACATCAGAAAATTATATTTTTATATAATCCTTTATATATTAAAAAGTTTTAAAGACTCACATATTTAGGAAACCCTTTACAAAACCATGCATAATTCCTGAAACTTTTGGAAGCCCCTTTTATACTTTAAAAAAAAAAAAAATTAATAATATAGAAATTAGTTTAATATATATATATATAATTATCTATATATCTTTTTTGTGATATTGTTTATATTTTATTTTATTATTATTATTTTTTATTTTGATGTGATAAGAAAATAATTATTTCCAACCCATTAGAGGTAGACATCTACACATGAAACACAAACATAAAAAATTGTATAAAATAAGTATACCCATATATATATATATATATATTATTGATTCATTACGGTAAAATAATCGCAATCTACTTCTTTGCATTTCTCTGAATAATATAAAGGAAAAAAATATATAAATAAATACTTATGTTATATATATATATATATATATATATTTGAGTAAATGGTATAAATATTACTATATATATCATCCAAGTTTAAAACTGTTTCCATTTCATATATAATTTCATCCTTCTCACAAACTCCTTGAAGATGTCAATAAATTTAACACAATATAAATATAAACCTATTTGTATTTTATTTATTTTAATTTTTTTTTATACCTTGTATATTTGGAAACACTTCAAAATTAGAAGGAATATTCCCATTTACTGATATAAAATATAAAGAAATTATTGATGGTATATATATATATATATATATATATATTTTACAATTATGCAAATATAGGAAAATATAAAGATTAAATAAATTATTCATAGTCATCTTTTATAATTTTTTTTACTGTAAAACATTTTAATATAAATCTGAATAAATATAAAAAGAAGAAAAAAATCATTTATTTTTTCACATATATATATATATAATATTGTTATATATTCTGATATTTATTATTTTATTTTATGATTATGATTTATATATTTTTAATTACCTTGGAATTGTTTTGAATAGTTGCATTCTTATATGATAGAGAAGCACATAATGTATAACCATCGTTATTAAATATTACATAAACACAATTTTTCATATTGTTACATCTGATAGATCAAAAAAGGAAGAGTCACATAATTAAGACAAGGAAGTACCATAAATAATAGACATATGTATATATATACATATATATATATATATATATATATATATATATATTTATTTATTTATTTGTCTGTTCGTTCATTTTTTTATTACTCATATTCTGCTTCGTTTATGTCTACATATGTTTTTTTGACTAGCGGTTCTTCACAAGTAGCATTTCTATAAAATGTTAACATTATATAAAAAATTATATTATTTAAAAATATACACATTTTAATATATATATATATATATATATATATATATATATTCTTTATGATGTTGTATTATACATGTTGTTAACATGAAGATATGTTTCCTTATTTAACGTTTCTCCTAGTAAACAAATTAAAAAGAAAATGAACAAATGATATAATACTAAAATTTAATTTTGTTATTAAAATTTATATATTCTTTTTTCTCTTTTCAGAAAAATAAATAAATAAATATATAAATATATAAACCTTGAAATTCGACATTCCAAGTATAATCATCTCCTCTTTTTGCTTTTACTTTGTCTACATTAAAAAATATATAATATAAAATTACAAGAACATATAGTCTTTTTTTTTTTTTTTTTTTTAATATTTCATAATATATATATTATTTCATTTTGAAGAGGTTAAAAAAAATATATTATTTTTTAATACATGATGGAAAATGTTCCAAGTTACTAGATACACAAGTATATTTTATAAGAAGTTTATGGAAATCAGTTATTAAGGATAATATTTTGAAGGTTTCATTATTTACTTTTATCTTTAAAAAGAAAAAAATGAAATTAAAAGAAATTCTTTCTTTTTTAATACTACACATAAATATAAATATATAAATAAATAAATAAATATATATATATATATATATATATATATATACATATTTATCATTTAATATACATCACATTTTTTTTTCCCTTCACATATCATTTGAATAACTGGTAATGTGTGGGGGGCATCAAACGAATCTACAAAAATTTAATTGGACAATTATAATATATTTTTATATATATATACTTATACATTATATGTGATAATATTTTACGTTGTATTATATTATAATTTTTAATAAAATAAGCTTAATAACTTTTTTTTATAAAAAGTTTATCAAGGGTTGGATTTCCATAACTAGCATCAAAAATATGAATTGATTTTTCATCTTCACAACTTAATGTCACTATTTCATTTAAATCTGAAGTTATTATTTTTATATCTCCATTTTTTATTTCTTCTTTTTTTTTTAAACAACTTACAATTATTATATAATAACTGAAGGTAATAATTAAAACAAACAAATTTATAACCCTAAAATAATCCATTTTCATACACAAAAATAAATAGATAAAAAAAAAATAATCAAATAATTATAGGCACAATAGGAAAGGTTCAGTCAAAGTATAAAAATATTTAATTTATATACATTATGTTGGCAATCAAAGAATTATTTATTTCTTATTTCTTTTTTTTTTTTAATTCTCCCAATTAAATATATATATATTATACTATCAGGTTACTTATATAATTGTGCAACTACTTATATTGAAAAATGTGTAAATACACAAATGTTTATATAAAAAAAAAGAAAAACATAATATATATATATATATGTATCATTTAAGAAATTATAGAACCTTTATCAACATTGCCCGTATATAAATATATTTAAAAAAAATAGACAGTTTTTATATGTTTCTATAAATTTTTTAAAGAAAAAATACAAATAATCTTTATCTTTCTTTATATATTTAAGTACAGTTTTTTTTCTTTTTTTAGCTATTTCCTATTCATATCTCTTAAAAAATATAAAGAACAATTTTCAACAAGATCAGAACTAACAACATAAGGATAAACCAAACAGAATAAAAAAAAAAAAAAAAAAAAAAAAAAGCTTTTGAAATTTTATGAAGTATACTTTATTTCATTCATATTATATATATATATGTTATTGCATTTATGAAATATTATATAATAATTTACCCAATAATGGACTTTAAATAATTTTCAGGAGAAATTATATAACTCCAAAATTGTATGGAGACATTTTAATTAATTAATTGTTTTTTTTGTTTTTTTTTTTTTTATTATTCCTACATGTATTTATTTATTTATTTAATTTTAATTTAATATTCATAAAAATATATTCAACAAAATTTTTCCTATAATTCTGATATATGTATATATATATATTTTAAAACTCTCTAATTTTATTTTATCACTTCTTGAAGGTATTAAACCAAAATGAAAGTATAATATTAAAATGTACTTATAAAAAAAAATTGAAACCTGATCAAATTAAATCCGTTGTAAGGAAATATTATATAATATATATATATATATATATATATATATATATAAGTATATATAATATATATGGTAATATAGAGAAAATAAAAAGCAAAAAAAAACAAAAATTAATAAATAAATAATAATAATTCATTGAATTAAAATATTGCATGTTATATACAATACATTCAATTTATTAATATAGATGTTTTTTTTTTTTTTTTTTTTGTTTTACATAAATAATGAAATAGATTGATTACAAAATTATAGAAATATAATATATATTATAAGAAAATAAATGACTAATAAATGACTAATAAATGACTAATAAATGACTAATAAATGACTAATAAATGACTAATAAATGACTAATAAATGACTAATAAATGACTAATAAATGACTAATAAATGACTAATAAATGACTAATAAATGACTAATAAATGACTAATAAATGAATAATAAATGAATGAATAAATAAATAGGGAAATATATATATATATATATAATTATGTTAATTCTTTTTTTTTTCCCCAACATGATATTGTACATTTAATTATAATTAAAACAAAAGATGAGTAACATTAACAGTGAAACATGGAACAACACTGATAAATTAAAACGAAAATTAAGTGACATATATGATACTGAGAATGATAAAAATGATGAATTAAAAAATACATCTAAAGTTTTAAAAAATAATCCAATAGAAGAATGTAATACTGGCAAAGGAAATAATGATACTTGTAATACTTTTTATGAAGAACATATGAATAATAATGAAGCGAAAAACTATGTAGTACAAAATTTTGATGGAATTGAAAAGTCTGAAAACAAAGAACCATGCATGAATGAATCAAATCAAAAAAAGAAAAGGAAAAAGCATAATAAAAAAAAAAATAATAATATGGAAATGGGAAAGCCATTAAAACAAATGGTTAGAATAAATTATTTATTACAAGCATCCTTTTTAATGAATAACATGAATCCCAATATATCTAGGGAATATATTAAAACAATGAGAAGACTATCTAACAAGTTTTTAATAAAATATGATAGAAAATTTAAAAAGCTATTTTGTAAAAAGTGTAATTCAGTTCTTATTCCAAGTGAAACATGTGATGTTTTTGTAAATCCATTAAATTTACAAAAAAAACATAAGCAAATAAATAATAATTATGATATTAAGGAACTCATAGAAGAATCAACAAATACTAATAATATGAAACCAAGAGATGAATATTTAGTTTCATATAAATGTAAACATTGTCAACATTATACCAAGCTTGTATATGAATAGAATTTAAATACTTGTCAAAATAAACAAAATTAATTCCAAAAATGGATGTATACATAAATAAATAAATGTGTAATATATATGTGTTTATAATAAAATATATATAATACAGTTCCTTAGAAAATTAAACAAAATAAAAATTATATGTGAAAATGCAGAATGAATATTATTATACATATTATATTCCCTCTTTATTCTTTGCACACACCATATTTATAGAAATTATGAAATCTTTAACAATTTAAAATAAGAAATTAAAAAAAAAAAATGATAACATCAAAATTAATAAATATGTATTTATTTTTGTAAAATGAAATGTAAAAATAAAAATGTATATTTATACATGAAAAGTAAAATATAAAAATACAAAGACTGTATCTTTTGATCACAAAATGCTTATTTAAAATAAAGAAATAAAATTTTACTTTTTTTTTCTTTTTTTTTCTTTTTTTTTCTTTTTTTTTTTAAACGATAAATTCTTTTATACTCAATACTTTTATTTTAAACAAAGAATATAAAAAAATGCTTATTAATTTATAGAAGATATGAGTATATATTTTTTTTTTTTTTTTTTTTTTATTACAAAGTCATGTAAAAATACATTTTAATATTATGAAGCTAGTACTCCATTAAGTAGTACACAGAAAAAAAAAAAAAAATAAATAAAATAATAAAATACCATGTGTACATATATTATAATACACATTTAAATAATTTTTTAACATTTGAGCTATATTTTTTTTTTATGTAGGAATCACGCAAAATTATTTTTTTCATATTATGCTACATAAGTTTTCCATTTAATATTTTCATTTTATATTTTATTTTTATTTTTTATATACACATTTTAATAAAAAAAACTACGAAATTTACATATTATATAAAAATGTAGAGGGATTTAAAATTACAAAAAATGCTTAAAATAAAATAAAAATAAGGCTTTTTCCCTATATATATAATATATATAATTATTTTTTTTTTTTTTAAATAAACAAAATAATAATGAATTATATATAAATTTTTCCACAAAAAAATGATGACTTTGTCATATAAAAAAAAATGTTATAATATACAAAGCTAGCCATATAATTTTTTTTTTTTTTTTTTTTTTTTTTTTACAACAGTGCAAAAAAGCCTTAATGTTCCTATATAGTGCAATTATATTTTATTTCTATTTATATAAGTATATTTTTTTTTTTTCCACATATTTTAAACATTTCCATTACTATATCTCATTTTAATATTTTTTTTTTTTTTTTTTTTTTTTTTTTTATCAATTCATCCATAAGACTTTTTTCAAATATACATAAAACATTATAGCTTATATATATATATATATAGATATATATTTCCTTTAATAGCTACAATTAAAATAAAAAAAAAAAAAAAAAAAAAAAAATATATATAATTCATGAACTTTAAAATAACTTTTTTTTTTTTTTTTTTTTTTCTTATTTTTTCCTTCTTTTTTTTTAAATTTTACACAAAATATTATATTCCATAAGGAGCATGCTTTAATTATTTTCCTTATTTTTATTTTCCACACATTTTTTATACATAAAAATTTGATGTTTTTTTTTTTTTTTTCTTTATATATATATAATATATATATATATATAAATATACATACATATTATATTACACACACATTTATAAAAATTATTCTTTCATTCTTATATTCATATTCATGTTTATTTTCGTAGCTTATATAAAATAATTATTTAAAAAATATATATATAATAAATAAAAAAAATTATATAGATGTTCTAATGAAATAAAAAAAAAAAAAAAAAAAAAAAATTTGAAAGTAATGGGTGTTAAAGATAATATAAATGCGGATCTATCAGACGATTCGAAAAAAGAAAGACAAGGACTTGAATTAACAGAAGAACGAGTTCTTGATGAAAATGTGAATAAAATTGATATACAAGAAAAAAAAGAAAATGAAGAAATAAATAAAGGAGATATAAATAATGATAATGAAGAAATTAAGAATTCATATATTAAGGAAAATTTAGATCCATTAAATGATAATAAAGGTAATTCCAATGCTAATTTGAACGGATTAATAACTAAAGAACATATCGTTTCATCGATTTCACTATCTGAGGAGTTCAATATTTCGAAATTGAATTCAGATAACAAAAATTTAGAAAATACCTTAATTAGAGAGGACAAAGAAAATAATTTGAATAATGAAAATACTCATGTTATTATTGATAAAGAAAAAAATGATGTAGATGTTCCATATAATGAAAGTAAAACTCTGGAAAGTTTTTCTTTAAATGTTAACTCTAAATTCCCTATTTCCCAAAAAAAGAATAAAAACACAGCTATAAATGATGCTCCATTATATATTGAAGTTAAGGGACTTTTGGAAGTTCTAAATGCTCAAGATTTTGCAAAAAAAGTAAATAGGAAAAATGCAGATTTAAATGTAAAAGCTCAAAATGCATTAATTAAGAAACGTTCTTATAGTGTTCCAAATAAAGCAGTTGCAAAAAATATTCCAAAGGATAATCATAATATGAATTTGAAGAAGCAGAATTATAAAAGTGTATCTCTTCAAAAAAATTCAGTATTAAATAAATTAGCAAGCACACAAAAAAAACCTTCCATATTTACTAAACCTTTATCAAATCCTCCAAAAACATTAAACAAAATTCCTTATAGCAAAAATGATGTTATAAGAAAACCATTGGAAATGAATAAAGGTGGAAAGGGTACTTTTAGATATTTAGAAAAAAAAATACCTAGCATAGAAGATTCACAAAAAATAAATTCAAAAGAAATTATTAGATCTAATATTGCATCTTTTAAAGAAAGTCCCATAGAAGAAAAAGGAAAAAATATGGCAACAAAGATGGAGAAACATTCTCTCAAATTTTCTCCTAAAGTTATACCTTTGTTAATGAAGGAGAAAAGCATGAAACATAAAGCACCTCCTAAAGGCACTATAAAACATACGCTAGAATATTTAAAAAGAGCAGCAGAATCAAGAATGAAAGAAAATGAATTATATAAATCAAAAAAGGATAGTACACTTAGTTCAAGTGAAATTAGAAAAAATTCTGTACCAACACGAAAAATTGAAACAAAACCAAAACTACCATCAAAATTTAACCCTTTAAAAAAAGAGTCCGTTAAAAAGACAAAAACAAATTTAGATGCAAAAAAAGTTTTCGTGAAAAAGCCAACAACTAAAATTGTACAACAAATGAAAACTAAAGAAAAAGAGAAGAAAAAAAAAATACCAACTAAATTTATGGACCTTAAAAAAGAAAAAATATCTTCCAAAGATATAGAACAGAAGAATAATTTAAAAAAAAAAGAAAGCAAAGAATTTAATAAATCTAAGATAGAAGGAATTAAACAACTACAAAAGAAGAGGGAAGAAATGAATAAAGAAAAGAAAATGATGAGTATAAATGATAAGATTATAGAAGAAAATATGGTAAACAAAGAGGAATTTACAATTGATAATGTAGAGCCTGAAACTGAAAGGGAGAAGACAATAGAAGACAAAAATGAATCTGAACTCGAAAAATATGAGAAAAAATTATATGCTTTAACTGAAAGCGAAACAGAAAAAGAAGACGAGAAATTATTTGAAATAAAAAAATTGGAGAAGGAAAAAAATATAGATGATAAAGAAAATTTTGAATATAAAAAAGACAAAAATGATGAAAATTATGAAAATGGTGAAAATAATGAAATTAATGAAAATAATAATAATAATGTTGAGAAGGATTCATTCAATGAAATAAATAAAGCAGAAGATGAAAAACAAAAAGAAGAAGAAGAAGAAATTATATTGAAAGATGTTGGAAATATAAATAAAGAAAGCGAGTTGAATGCTTCAAGAATATCTGAAGTAGAAAAAGAAGAAGAGAATGTAGATGTCCAAATAGAACAAGACAAATTAAATGATTCAAAAAATGAACAACAAGAAGTAAATATTACCGAAAAACTAGAAGGGGAAAAAGACGAAAATAAAATAGACGAAGTAGTGTTATTGAATAAAATACATAATGAAGAAAATATTTGCGAAAATAAGGAACAAGAAGAATTAATTCAATTAATAAAAGAGAAAACAATGGTAGATGATATAATAAAAGATGATACTATTACAGATGATATAGTAAAAGAAGAAATGAAAATAAATGAAATAGAGAAGGAAGAAAATCAAATTGATAAAGTAGAGAAAGAAGAAATAAATAAAGATAATATAGCAAAAGAGGAAAAGACATTAGAAAAAGAAAAAAAAGACGAAATAAATATAGATAATATCACAAAGAATGAACGAATTATAGAAAACAAAAAGAAAGAGTCCAAAATAAAATTAGGAGAAATGAAAAAGAAAAAAATAGATACAAAGAAAAATGTAGATATGAAAATGGATAAAAAAACAATAAAAAAAGATGATAATACAAAACCTGCATTAAACATAAAACAAAATATCAAACTTCCATTAGGTCCAAAACAAAATGCTAAATCTACATTAAACTCAAAACAAGGTGTAAAATCTTCATTAAGTTCAAAACCAGGTGCAAAATCAGTTGTAGGTATAAAATCGAAGACAACCATGAAAAGTAGTGCAACAACTTTAAAATCGAAAACATTTGTTAATGGATCTTTAAAAGAAAGAAAGAATTTAAAAAATGATGTAAAAACAGGAGAATTAGCAAAAGGAGGCAATAGTACTAATATGAATAAAAATATTCCTCAAAAGAAAAGCTTATTATTTATGAAAAAGGCAACTATAGGTATAAAAAAAAATTCGGTTAGTAAAAGTGGTGTAAAAGAAGCAGAGGGAGAAAAAAAAAAATTAGGAAAAATACAAAAAGAATCGTCTCTCCACAATGATAATAATAATAATAATAATAATAATATTAAAGATACGAATGAAAATAAAATTGATATGGATAATATGAATGATATGGACAATATGACTAATCTGGATAATATGACTAATATGGATAATATGAATGATATGGATAATATGACTAATATGGATAACATGAATGATATGGATAACATGAATGATATAGATAACATGAATGATATAGATAACATGAATGATATGGATAACATGAATGATATAGATAACATGAATGATACTAATAATGATTATAATAATAATGATCAGTTTAATGTAGATGAGAAAAAAGATATAGAAGAAGATATACAAACAGATATACAAGAAGATATTAAAAAAGATGTAGAAGAAGAGGATTCTCTTGAAAAACCCCTTTCCAAAAAAGGACCTTCCACATTTTCTAAAACTTCTGTACCTGCTTTAAATAAAAAAAAGAAAAAAACCTTGAGTAAGTTTAAAACGGTCGATGTTAATGGAATAAAATTAAACAAGAATAAAACAATAGCTTCATTAAATTCTGTAAACACTAAGAACACAATGATACAAGAAAAAATAAAAAAGAAGAAGATGGAAGTAAAGGAAAATGGCTTAAATAATAAGAAATCATTAAGTTCTAGATTATTAAAATTAAGTACAAAATCAAACACTTCTTCTATAAAAAAAATTAGTTCGCTAGGTGATAAGGATAATAATAAAACAAAAAAATCAGTTTTAGGAAAAAGCGGAACCATAATATCTAAAGGAGTTTTAGAAAAAAATAAAGGAACAAATAATAGACCATTAAAAGAAGCAAAATCATTTAAGAAATTAAAA
Organism: Plasmodium sp. gorilla clade G2; assembly: GCF_900097015.1. Lineage (NCBI taxonomy): Eukaryota > Apicomplexa > Aconoidasida > Haemosporida > Plasmodiidae > Plasmodium > Plasmodium adleri (nom. inval.). Next base: position 1,048,284 of record NC_041705.1, read on the forward strand.
TCTAAAAGTATTAAGAAAACAATTTTGAATGATAATAATTTAAAAGATGAAGAGAAATCGGTTAAGAAAATTGAAACATCTCAAAATATAACAAAGAAAATAAAAACTATACCTTCCCAAATGAAATTTGAAAAGAAAATGAGAAAATTAAAATCAGAAATTTTACACAAGGTAACAGGAAATATAAGTAAGATTAAAGATAAAAAAACAGTTAAAAAAAATAAAGAAATGTATTATGATGATATGATGGGAAATATGCAAAATAATAATAATAATAATAAATATGATAATGATAATAATAATAATCATAATAATTATAATAATAATAATTATAATTATGATGGTTATGAAGGTGTTGTTAATAGAGCAAATGTAGGGTTATCAGAAAGATCTTTTAGTAAAATCAGAACATTAAAAGGAAAAAAAAATGATTATATAACCCCAAGAATAGGTGCTAATATTAAGCCTAATATTATGAATGTGAAATCTAATGTATCAAATTCAGGATCTTCAGATAAAGGATCATCACGTTCATTAACAACCCCACCATCAACATCTTCTAAAAAAAGCAAACAAAATAAAAGCAGAATGGACGATTTAAGTATTGAGGAGAATATGAAAGAGAAATTAATAAATCTAAATATTCAGAAACAGTATAGTGGTTTACATATGAAAGAAATAGAGGAACAAAATATTCCTGAATTAAATATTCCACAACTTTCATCTATTCATAATAGAGATGATATACATAAGAATGATGAAGAAAGAAGATATAGAAGTGTTGGAAATATTGGAATAACTAATTTGAATGAATTATCTGCAGTATTTGATTTTAGCAGTAACAACAACATTAAAGGGGTTACTCGTGAGTCTTTAAGAAATTTGTCACTTCAAATGAAAATGGAATCATCTAATGAATATAATATAACAAAAGTAGAACAAACTTCAGATGTTAATACATTATATAACCAAAGTACAATGATAAGAAAAGAAATGGAAACAAAAGAAAATCCTTCTAGTTGGTTTTTTGGAAATTGTTGTACTGCAAATAACAATGAGTATTTCTATGAAAGACAAGAACCAGTTGTGCATGGTTCAAGTTCCTTATTTAATGTGAATAACAAATTTATTCCATATAACCCTAATTCTGATATGTTACACATTTCTAATAATACTATAAAATTATCGAACATATATGAATCCGATGTATTTTCCAATAGCATGCAAAATAATCTTATATTGAATAATCAAAAGAGCTCAGGACAAAATATGAATAAGACTATGCTAAATAATAGTTCTTTGCGATTACAAAAAAAAAGACAATCTTGTAGTGCAACAACGAATTATTGTAATTGCATATGAAGAATAAGATGAAGGATCTCCTTCAAAAAAAAAAAAAAAAAAAAAAAAAAAAAAAAAAAAAATACATATATATATATATATATATATATATAACATAAATAAAATAAAATAAATTATAATAATTAAAAACAATAATTAAATATATATTTATATTTATATCTATATAATTAAATAAATTTATATTAGTAAAAAAATAAAAATGTGGTATACATATTTATTTATAATGTTTAATATGTATACCTATATTATTATATCCTTATTTATTTTGATAATTATTTCTTTGAATTAATATTACTTCATATAATAATATATTAAATGATTTATCAATATTGCATGATATAAAATGAATATTTTTTTCTATAATATATATATATATATATATATATATATATATATATATATAATAACATGGTAAGTTTATTTATATGTGAAGAGAATATCGTTTCTCTTTATCTTACCAAATATATTACATTTTTCATAGTTATTTAATATATATATATATAATACATACATTAGGGTGTATTTATGATAAGCCCATAGACATACAAAAAAAATAAATATATAAAAGAATAATAGAATAAATATTATACATACCTAGATAATATAATATATATATATATATATATATATGTGTACTACGTATTTTTTCTTATATCATAAAAAATGAATTTATATTTATCAGTTTTGCGAATTATTTTTCATATAGATGATAAAACAAATTTATTGATAGTAATTTCTGATATTTTTTACATTATACATTTTATTTTTTTTTTTGTTATCTTTTATTATTTTTATTATTTTTTTTGATTACATGTGATGTGTACCTAATTGTGTACACCACAGCTCAAAATTATTATTTTCTAATTTTTCAGATATAATATAAATATAGAGGAATAATTTTAATCCCTTGAATCACAAAAAAAAAAAAAAAAAAAAAAAAAAATTAAGTGTATCCGAAATAAAATTTGGTTATATATATATATATGATTTATCAGATTTAATTAAATATATTTGTTTTTATAATTATATATAAAATAAATATAAAACATTCTCTACATCATATATATATATATATATATATATTTGTGAAAAACAAAAAATATTTCATAATAAATATCATAATATTTATTTTTAGACTTTAAATAGGAAAACATTTTTTCCTTATTATTTTTTTTTTATATATAAAATAACAAAATTTTATACTTAGAACATTTTTTCTTTTATGATTTTATATATTTAAAATATAAAGTTAACAAGAATGAAATAAATTTAAAATATATTCTCCAACTTTATTGAGGGTTATGGTTATGAGCACTGTAAAGGAAACACATGATACTTTCATAATAAAAAAAAAAAAAATAATAATAAATAAAAAATAAAGAAGGATTAATATATTATACTAAATTAGATTGTGTTAAAAAATATGCATCTTATTTTTTCATTAATTATTTGCATATTTATTTTGGTCATTGAATACATTTAAATATTTTTTTAAATCGTCATTTACATTATAGAGGTGCTTAATGTGTTTTCTATATAAATCTATTTGTATTTTAAATAAAGAAGATATATTATTTTCCTGTGTAAATGGTAATTTAAATTTAATTTGATCTTTATCAATAACAGTATTTTTTAATTCTTTGGGCACAGACATTGTCTGAATTAATTTATGATTTTTTTGTATTAACATTTTATTATTTGTTAATAAATTATGTGTATAAAAAATAAAATTATTTATTACGTTTTGTTGCATTTTAATAATATTTAATGAATTATTATAATTGGAAATTAATAATTTTATAAGTTCTTCAAGATTGCTTCCATTATGATTTTGTTTGATTGCTGGTATATCAAGATAGTTTATGTTTAATGTATTATTAAACATACCAAAATTATTAACTTTATCACATTCCATAATATTTTTTGCATATATAAATAAGTTTAATTCATTTTTATTTAAAACATTCATAATATTTACAATTTCATTATCATTTAATATATTGTCCTTTTTATTCTTATGACTGTATTTTTCTTTTTCTTTTTCTTTTTGTATTTGTATTTGTTCTTCTTCCTCTTTTATTTTTAATTCATTTTGTTTCTTTAATTCCATATACTCCATAATACACTTGCTGGCATATATTATATTATCACTATTGTAGGTTACATTTTTTGTAGTTTCAACAATTTCTTTGTATTCATTTTTTATTGTACTTAATAAATTTAATTCTTTCAAAAGACAATAATTTTTAACTAAATCGTTGGCTATTTTTCTTTTATTCTCTTTTTCGACATCTTCACATTGTATATCTTCATTTATAAGTACATTCATATCATTTTGGTTCATCTTATATGATATTTATTTATTTATTCATTTTTTTTTTTTTTTTTTTTTTTTTATAAGAAAAAAAATAATTATGCATTTATATGCATATTTTATGCAAACAATTTTTTATCTGTATTTTTACTACATATATGGTATATATTATGTACAATAAATCTTAATTCATATCTTTACATTTAAAGCTGTAATATATTTTTTTTCTAATAAAATATGCTACATTCATATGTAAGGAAATATTCTCTTTTATTTCTCCATACATATAAAATATATATATATATATATATGTTTATCAATTTTTTATTTTAATATATATTACAATGAGATCCTTGCTTTCATTCCATTTTGATATAATGCATTTATGTTATTAATACAATAAATTATTTAAAGTAAAAATGAATATATATATAATATATATTATATATATATAAAAAAAAATAAATATCAATGAAAAATATGATAAAATAGTTCAGCATGCAACACATGAAAATTTATTATACACATATAATTTTTTTTATATTTATTATAAATATATATATATATATATATATATATAATATTAAAATAAAACGAAATAAATCTTATTAATTCATATTAATAAGAAATTAAATTTTAACTTGAATTACTAATTTTCCCATATCTTATTATATATATATATATATAATTAATATGTATTTTAAAGATGTCATGTTTTATATATTTTTTTTCTTTTTAAATTTGTCATACATTTTTTTTTTTTTTTTTTTTTTTTTTTTTTCCGTGTCTGATATTATTATCGATTTTATATAAATAAAAACAACTGCTTTAATATATCAGATTATATCGTACCTTTTTTAAAAAGAAAAAATATATTCATTTGTAACCATTCATATTTTAAAATAAAAATGGTTGTGATATATATATTTAGTAATATATTTTTTTTTTTTTTTTTTGTATCGAGTTATATGCACTGTGATAGTTTTTCATTAGAATTTTAAAATATTAAGAATTTACATTGTTTCATAAATGTTGTTATTTCTTTATTTTTTGGTTCCGTTTTTTTTTTTTTTTTTTTTTTTTTCCATGAATAATTATTATTAATATATTTTGAAGAAAATATGTAAAAATAGTTTGTTTGAATATATAAACATATATATATATATTTTTATTTTTTTTGTTACACTTAATATATGTATTATATTACACATCTTTAGTTTTCAATTTGTATTTGTAAATCATAGTTTATTATATATATTGTTTAAATTATAAAAATGTCTAGATATGATATGTGTATGTATATATTTGATAAATAACGTAAAGGAAAAAAAAAAGAAAAATCTTTATTTTTTCAACATTGAAGATATATATTGCAACCTTGTTTTATTTAATTTTTTTTTTTTTTTAATTAATAGAATCTTTATAATATATATATATATATATATATATATATATATATATATATATATTTATATATTTATTTATTTATTTATTATTTTTTTTTTTTTTTTTGGTTACAATGGCTTGTTGTTCGAGAAACATAATAAAAACAGTTAACGCAAAGAGAAGAAGCAATATTATGAGTGAACAAAAAAATGACTATGGTAAAGATGACATGAATGAATTAATTACCATATGTGATAATAAGGTATCTGTTGTAAATATATTAAAAAAAGGTAATGAACAAATGACAAAAATAAAAGGAAAAAATGAGAATTATAGGAAATCCATTCCTCCTAAATCGAATATATTAAAATATTACGAAGCTAATTTTTTAAAAGACAAAAAAAATAAAAATAATAATAACAGTACTTTAATAGAGAACGAGAACAAGAACAAAAAAAAAATTAATAAATCAGATGAACAAGATAATAATAATGATGAATTAAATTCGAAAGAAGTTTTTTCAAAGCTAAAAACAAAAGAAAAATTGCAAGTATTAGATGAAGTGGAAAAACAACTTCAAGAATTTATGAAAGATGAAAAATTCAATATGTACAATGATATCATATTTCTTAATATATATTCCTTAACGCATAAACGAATATATTCCATATTAAATAAAAAAAACAATAAAGAGGTAACATCAAATAGTAGAAATATATACATATATATATATATATATACATATATTTTTTTTTTTTTTTTTATATTTATATTTATTTACCCCACTTTTTAGGAATACTATAGCTGTAATGAAATTTTAGAAATGATATTAAAAGGAGATCTACATAAAAATTGTCTCATAAAAAGAAAATCTGATTCGCAATATTTTACTTTAAAAGAAAAAATAAGTGAAATTCATTTTTTAAAATATCTTGAGTTACAATATTATTTGAAAAAACAAAAAAAGGAGTATCATATGAAATCCAAAATAGAAAATAATTATGATAAAGAAAATACATTATATTTAAAATTTAGTGAATCTTTATTAGGAGATAAAGTAAAGTCTATAAGAAATTTTCTCATATCTCCTTATGATAAAGATATGGTAGAAGTTATATTAATTCCAAAGCATAAAAATTTTGATAAATTTTCTGGATATCATAAAATTGTTTCCAATTTATTTATAACTAAATATATTTCTGTATATTTTTATCATATTATAGAAAAAAAAATACAAAAATATAATTTAATAAAAAAGAATGGTCCTATTTATATAAAAATGAAATTAAAAACAAATTATCCATTAGCCATCCAAACCATTTTTAGATATATATTCGATAAAACATTTAAATTACATGATTTAGATTTTAAACTTTTAGTTACAGTATATATTGAATGTATACATTTTAAAATTTTTAGTATAATAAATGATATAACAAATGCAATTAGTGAAAAGGCAAACTTTAATAATATAATACAAGTGTTAAATATGTCTTCTACTTTTAAAGAAACACCTATTTTCAATGATTTTGCACGTATTATTTCGGATTCTGCATTTTATCTATTTGCTAGTAAACAAATAAATAAATAAATATATATATATATATATATATACAATATTATTTATATTTATGACAATATAAGTATATACATATATATCACACACATGTATTATATATATATGTGAACTCATTTTGTGATATTTTATTTTTATATTTTTATTTATTTATTATTTTTTTTTAGACGATTATCATTATTTATTACATGTAGAAATATACAGCTTTCTTCTAAGTCTTGATAATATAATGATAAACGAAATGCGAATTTTTACGGAATCCATAAAATTCATTATTGTAAATAATTGTCATATGAAAGAACAGAAAAATATTTTTGAAAACATTCGATTCAACTTATTAAATAATGAACATATCTATGAAATACAACAGTATATTAAAAATTGTTTTAAAGACATTATGCATAATAAATATGATAGAAGTAATTTTATCTGCATGCGATATAATAAACCAAAAGAAAAAAACGAATGTGATAATATCACAAATCAATCTGACAATAATTTAAATGAAGTTAATGAAAATAAATTAGTAGCATCTGATAATAAAGGAAAGCCAAATATAAAAAAATGTAATTTATCATTTTTAAAAGAAATAAAAAAATTAAATAAAGTTTATAAAAATATAAATAATGAATCTTTTGAACCTCCAAATTGGAATAATACAGAAAAAAAAGAAATCTCCAATAAGAAACTTACTGAATGTATGAATAATATTTATAATATATTATTTGATAATTTATTTACAAAAATATTAAATAAAGAAATAAAACATAGATATAATATTTGGAATGAAAATAAAGATTTCGAATGTGTTAATAATTTTATAAATGAAAATTATTCTACTCAATTAATAAAAAGAAAAAGTAAAGAACAAAATTATGCATTTACATATGGAGATGAAAGACTAATAAATGAATGTAAATTATTTTTTGAAATTATAAAATGTAAAAACAGTAACTTATCCATTGGTATCATATTAAAATCAAATGAATTATATAATTATAAACAACAACAACATTATAGTAAAATATCAAATATATTGACAGAACAAAATGACCACTTAGTTATATATTTTGACTTTTTTGTAAATGATTTTTATGTATGTAATATAAATTATAAAAATTCAACATTAATAAATAAAACAAAATTAAATATATATGCACATGAAAATAAAATAAAAGATAAAGATATGATTGAATATAGCATAAGTATTATTAATCACACTCTTAATTTAGATATAAAAATTCTACCTAATAATATTCATTTCAATTATTCTTTATCAATTTTAAAACCAAAAACTCTTTTAGGAGATATAATTAAAAAACCATTTATTAATATTAAACCCTTTTTTATGCTTAAAGATTCTTATGATTCTATATGTATACCTTGTATCAAATTTAAAAAAAAATTTTAATTTTTCCAAATATTCACAAAATGGGATATACATAAAAATATATATATATATATATATATATATAATAATAATAATATTATATATATATATATAGTATTATTTTCATTTTTATTTATTTATTTTTTTTTTTTATTTGTGTTCCTTCTTTTTTAATTCTTTCGTTATATATATTCCTATTATATATATAATATATATATATACATATATATATATATATATTATAACCACAATATTGCTTGATTGTTAATTTTTATTATTTATCATGATAGATTGATCATTTTTCAATTTTCAGTGAAAAAATCATTTGTTTTGCATTATTCATTATATGTATGCATAAATATATATATATTATATATTTATTTATGTATATATGATATACATTTATTTTTATTTATATTTTTTTTTTTTTTTTATTATTTGGATTTTACTTTTCAATTTTTCAATTAATTATACACACATGTATATATTATTATATATATATATATATAATAATATATATATATTTTTTTTTTACCCTAATTTATATGAATGACTGTTTTTTTTTTATCCCTTTCAATATATATAAGAATCTTTGTGTTAATTATTTTAATATAAAATAAAACTATATAAATATCTATATCTATATATATATATATATATATTTTTTTATAATTTTTTTCATTAATATATTTATTTTTTAAATAATGTTTTTTAATTTTAATATAAAATTATAACCTTTTTTTTTTTTTTTTTTTTTTTTTTTGAAGGGGGGTGTAATATTTAAAGTTTTTTTTTTTTTTTTTTTTTTTTTATTATTATAAATCCCTAATTTTTAATTCATTTTTGTACACCTTCATAAATGTTAATATTTTATAATGATAAAAACTTTTATAACATAAAAGATAATTTCTATGAAAAGACCCTTCATCCTTCCTATAACCAAGATCACATATTTTATAAAAATTAAAAAGGAAAAAAAGAAAGATAGAGAAGGAAGGAATGTTATATTTTTTTTCTTTTTTTTTTTTGGAAAATTTTTTAAACAATATTAAAGAAATATTATAAAATACTTATAATTTATTTTACATAACATATATTCTATTGGACACTTGTTTTAATTTTTGTATACGAAAAAAAAAATAAATAATAATAAATAAAATAAAATAATATTACAGAATCAAATGAAAGAATTAAATCATTTATAAAAAAAAAAAAAAAAAAAAAACAATGCATTTAATATTATGTGAATTATAAATATTGTACAACCAATGAAAAAAGAAAAAAAAATTAAATATATAGAAATAAGAAATTTTTTTTTTTTTTATATAGGAAAATAAGAAAATCATCTAATTCATAATATATTTATATTTATTATTTTTGTGGTCCCTTTAAAATGCATAAGAATATATGTATATATGGAGGGTCCTTTGATCCAATTACATATGCTCACGAAATGGTTCTTGATAAAATTAGTAATTTAAACTGGATTCATGAAATATGGGTAGTTATATGTAGATGTAGAAATGATAAAAGCTTAACAGAATTTCATCACAGACATAACATGTTTACTATAATAATAAATAACTCATCTAAAATAATAAAAAGCAAAATATTTTTAAAAGATCTTGAATCTCATAGTGAAATGACTCCAACTTATCATTTATTAAAAACTCAAAAAGAATTACATCCTAATTACAATTTTTACTTTGGTCTTGGATCAGATTTATTATGTGATATATTTTCATGGGATGAAGGTGAAAAACTAGTGTTAGAAAATTCATTTATAATTATTGAAAGAGGTCACTTTAAAATAGATGAAAATCTATTAAAGAAATTTCCAAAATATTATTTAATTAACATACCCAAATTATCTTTTATTAATTTTATTTCATCAAGTGAAGCTAGGAAATTTTTAACCAAAGAAAATGATATAAACGATATAAAAAAATATATTCATCCCCTTACTATTGATTATATTCTAAAGTATAAGTTATATGATTTTAATTAGGCATAATTACCCTTCTTCTACTTGTATTATGCACATATTTAATTATACATATATGTGTATTATTTTAATCATACATTTTTAAGAACATTAACCAAATGCAAATATATATATATATATATATATATATATATATATATATATATATTTATATGATTTATTTATTTCTTCTTTATTAGGTAATTTGAAAAAAAAAATAAAATTTTAAATGTATATCCTTTCAATTTTTAATTTTTAAGTATATATGTAAATATTATCATTATTTTTCTTTTCTTTTTGATTTTTTATTGTTATTTATTTTATTTTTTTTTTTTTTTTTGTTTATAATTTAAAAAATTATTTAAACTAAATATGACTTTTGAAGTTTTTTTTTTTTAATAATAATAATTAGTAATAATGAATTTATATATATATATATATATTTCCCCACCCCGTTATATCCATTATTATTTTTTTTTCTTACTTCTTAATTCTATAACAATAGGTGATAATATAGCACCATTTTCGGTCTGTACATTAATAAGTTCAGAATAATCTATGTCCTTTTTAATTCGTTGAACAGGATTATTCATTTCTTCACAACATTTTAAAAAGTATTCATCTGATTCTAATGTGTTATTTCTACTATCAGGTTTATTTTTTTTTATTAATGTTTGATTTGGTGCTAGTGATACAAGAGATTTATATTTTACTCCATTTAAATCATAAAAAAATTTTCCATTTTGAGTTTTTATAAACTCATCTGTTTTCATATCATCTTTAAAAGATAAATACATACGTGAATAGATTATATCATTGGGAGAATCTTTTGATACACTTCCATTTACAAAATAATAATAATCTAATTCATCTTTTATATTATTTGAAAATGAATCAAAAAAGTTTTCTTCAGTTAATGTTGGAGGTAATTTTCTTATAATGATTTTTTTTTTTTTAACATTTATACTTGCTTGTTCTAATAAAGGTACTAATACATCTTTTTTTTTTTCTGATGAATATTGTTTATGTGATTTTTCATCATACCTAAAATACGACGTAGAATATTTATCATAATACTTATTCCTTGAATTATAATACATTTTACTTTTTATCGTTTTTTCATTTTCTTCATAATGTTTGATATCATATTTTCTATGATTCTTATCTTCATAATGTTTAGATTCTTCTTCTTTTTTCTTCGTTTCATTAGTGTCTTTTTTATTGTCTTCTTTAGAATCAACTTTTCTTAATAATATTTTATATGGTCTTTTACTTGTGGACATTTTTTTTTTTTTTTTTTTCTTGTTATTATATGAATTTCACATGTATTATTATTTAAAAAAAAATAATAAAATACATCAAATTTAAATTATATATATTATATATATAATAACATCTTTATGTTTGTTAAAACTTTAATATGAACCTTATATAATATATTAATAATAACTTAAAAAAAAAAAAAAAAAATTTTCATTTCACCTATTTACATTATACAACACAAAAGATTGATGAATAAAAAAAATTATAATAATTTATTTTCATATTATAATATATGCATTGTTTATGGCAATTATAATATGAAAATAATTTTATTATAAAACATTATATTTCCAAAAAATTTTAATCAAATCTACAAAAACACAAATAATTCAATTTTTAATTCTTTTATATGTTATATTTGAAATAAACATATGAAAAATGTGAAATACTTTAAAAAAGTACTTCAGAATAAAAATTAAAAAAAAAAAAAAAAATACATCAATATAAAAAAAATACATTAAATAAAGAAAAAAAAAAAAAAAAGAAAAGAACCCCTACATACATATATTGTTCGTGTATTTAAGTATATTCATATTTTTATATTTTATAAAAATATAAATTTATAAAAGTTATAAAATTATTCTAACAATTAATCATTTAATTTTTAACGAACATGATTATTATTTTATGTATTTTAAAATTAAAACGTAAGCAAAAAAAATATATATATATATATATAATATATATAATATATTAATACATATGTTATATATATATGGCATATACATTATAGTCCTATTTAAATTATATTAAATGTTGGGCTTTATAAATTATACCTAATTGATTACTTCAAAATTACAAATATAATATGTATACAAATAATTAAAATTAAATACTTATGTAAGTATACAAAATAGTATGGGTTATATAATAATTATATTTAAAAAAAAATTTTAATGCATAAAAATCTACATAAAAAAAAAATATATATAAAATAAAATTTACATTTTTTTTTTTACTATGTAAAATGAAAAAATATATATATCTTGAATTAAACAAATTAAACCATTTTAATAACATATAGATATTATTAAATAGTATTCAGAAATAAAAAGTAAAAAAATAATATAATAAAATATATATTGATTTAATTTAAAATAAATTTAAGATTATATTTTATTGTTATTTTTTTCTTTTTTGGATTTTTCCTTTTTTTTTTTTTTTTTTTTGTGTTTTAAGAATCTTTATGTATACATATTATAATATTTATAAGCTAATTCTAAATTAAAAAAATATATATAATATCTAATAATAATATTTTATATCTAATAATAATATTTTATATCTAATAATAATATTTTATATCTTATAATAATGATTTACAAATTTTACAATTGCTCAAGGAAGTTGTATGAGCACACAGAGAAATTAAAATATTTTATAACAAAAAATCAATTAGTAAATACATATCAAAATAAGTTTCAGAAAAGTATCTATTTTGTTTACAAAAATGGAAATAATGGGGGTTTTAATGAAAATACTGTATTTTTAAATAACGATAATAAACATTATAATGATAGAAAAAGTAGCTTTAGAATGCACTCCATTGTGTTTGCAAACGTGTTAGGTTTAGCAGTTCATGCAAAGAAAGATGAAGATTACGAAAATATAAATTTTATAAATAATGAGCTATTAACTGATTCAACTGTAAATATAAATGAAAATGTAATAAAAAAAAATGAATTTAGTTTTATAGGTAAAAATAAATTATTCGGTAATTCAAATGATAATAATACCAAACAAACAGATAATGCCTTAAAAGGAAATAATAAGAATGGTTCAAAAAATGATAAATATGAATATTATCAAGAATTAAGTGAATATAGCAATATGCAAATATTTTCTAGTAATAGTCACCATGAATTGGCAAATGAAATATGTTCCAATTTAGGTATAGGTTTAGGTAGAGCGTATGTTGGAAAATTTAGTGATGGAGAAATAGCTCTTCAAATAATGGACGAGGTTAGAGGAAGAGACATTTATATAATTCATTCAACTCCAGCAGGAGGAAAAGATGTCCACTCGCGTTTAATGGAATTATTTTTATTTATATCAACCTTAAGAAGATCATCTGCCAAAAAGGTAACAGCAGTTATACCATATTTAAATTACTCAAGACAAACCAAACATTTAGATGACCATAATTATGTTCATTCCCTAGGAGCCCCAGAAATAGCTATTTTGTTACAAGCTTGCGGTGTTGATTCAATAATTTCTGTTGATTTACACAATGCAAGGATTGAAGGGTTTTCTACAGGAAAAAAATTTCAACCTCCACTTATGAACATTAATCCTCAATCATTGGCTGTTGAATATTTTAAAAAAAAAAAACTTCGAAGTCCAGTCGTTGTATCTATTGACAACGAAGGTGCTGAAAGAACAAAAGAATTCTGGATTCGAATGAATAAGAACTCCATGAATGCAGGTTTTACTACTCTTGTTTCGAGTAATTATAATGAAATTAATAGTAGAGAAGGTTATCCAGTTAATGATTCATACGAATTAAATGATTTCAAAAATAATAATATGAATTTATATAATCAGGATAACAAAAAAAATAATACTAATGCTTTAAATAATTCTAAAATTGTAGATAAAAAAGAAAATGATATGTTTGATAAAGAAAAATTTACCATAGTTGGAGATATTAAGGGATGTGATTGTATTTTAGTAGATGATATTATTGATACAGGAGAAAAATCTCAAAAAGTTGCTGCTATTTTAAAAAATGCAGGAGCTCGTAAAATATATTTATATGCCACTCATGCCATATTATCTGATGGTTGCATTGAAAAAATTAATAATTCATGTATAGATGAAGTTGTAACTACAAATACTATACACATTCCAAGTAATATATGTTGTGAAAAATTGCATATTTTGTCAGTTGCAAAATTAGTAGCTGAAGGAATTAAAAGAGCTCATAATGAACAATCACTAAATGCATTAGAAGATTTTTCTGATGGACAAATAGAAATGAAAGTATAGTATATAATTTTTTTTTTTTTTTTTAATTCTTTTTCCTTTGATTTACAAGAGTAGTATATTTGTTTTAATTATATAAATATAAATATATATATATTATAATGAAACATAAGAAAAAAAAAAAAAACATATCTATATTTATATATATATATATTTCCAGGAAACATTTTCTTCAAAAGTATTTATGAATTATTATTATAAATGAAATTTTTAGCCTATCACATAATGTTTATAGATTTATTTTATATTGTAATGTTCAAAGAATATAAAATAGAAATATATAAATATTTATTTCTATTGAATTGTTAAAATAAAATTTTATGCTTTTAATATAAAGACACGTTTATATTTTATTTTTAAATACTAAAAATAAAAATTATATTAACAATTATTTACATATTTAACTTTAACGTTTATTTATTTTATTTATGTATTTTTTATAATGATATATAAAATTAATGGAGATAATACAGAAAATTTAAAATATATATTTTTTAAATGTTTTCATGTTTCATATTATAACATTTCATATGCATTATTATATATATATATATATATTTTTTTTTTGTCTTAATTTTTTTTTTTTAAAGATAGTGAAACTTGAACTTTCAATAACATTACGAAATTTGTAATTATTTTGAAGAATTATTTATTTTTAATCCAAATTTATTTGTTATTTTTTAATATTCATGTTAAAGTATTACATATATTTTCTGTATCAAAAAAAAAAAAAAAAAAAAAAAACTAACATTTCATTTTAATATAATATTTTAATTTACCATTTCTACAACATATATTTTATTTTCAATAAAACATAAAAAAACAATTTATATTTTAATTTATATTTCGCAATATCAATTGTTTCTAGTAAATGATTTAGACGTATAGATAAATATTTTAATATTGCATTCTGCTTCGTTTCAAAGAATGTAAAAATATATAAAACATATATTATCAATTGTATTATTTAATAATTTATATATATTCATTCTAAAAATTGCAATTAATAATAATTATTATTATTAATTATTTAAATAGAACAAAATCAAATGAATTTTGACGATTTTGTTAACACTTTATATGAAAAAGATGTATTTGATGATGAAAATTCAGAATATATTAAGAATACAATTTTCCCCTTTTTAGTACCAGTAAATTAAGAAATATATAATATACTTAATAAGACAGGAAAAAGAACATTTATTTTTTTTAAATGTTTATTATTAGTCTATAATTAAAATTTTCCTTTTATTAAATTTTATAGGCATTAGAAAAAGTATTACTTCGTGAATATATGCTAATAAAAATTATAAAAGAATACGTTCTTTAAAACGTAATTTTCATTTAATACTTCTCTATATTTTTTTATGTATTTATTTATATAGCTCATTAAATTAGTAAACGATGAAAAAGAAAAACACAAATATTACAATATAATTTATAATAAAAACGAAAAAGAATTATTATCTAATGTGCTCGAAGAAAAGTAATTATAATATAAATATTTGTACGTTGTAGATTAAAAGATAACTAAAAATAATACATATATTTATAGATATATATATAATGTTTTTTTTGTTTTTCTTTATTCTAATAACCTTAGGAAGGAAACCAATATTGGTAATATGTAAATAATTTAAAAATTATTATATGTAATTTTTTTCCCTATATATATACGCATAAAATATATGGTGTAATTCTCTTTATACGAATAATTTTTTAAATGTTTTAAGAAAATTTTCTTACATTTAATTTAGTTGTTCATTATTGTGTTTATTCATAGAATAAAATTTGAAAAAAATTAAAAATATAGAAATTTCCAAAAATTCTATTTATATAGAAGTAATTATATTATTTATATACATAAAACCTTTATTAAAATTTAAAATGTGAAATAAAATGTTTTTTCATTATTTTATAAATTCATTAGAACAAGTTGACATATTTTCAACGGATAAATTCAAGACAAATCCTACAGAGTTATTTGATATACAGAAAGAAGTAATAAAATGTGATTTAAAATTCTATTTATATATAATTATTTTTATATGTATTAATAAAATCTACTTTTTTCAAACAAATATTCATTTAAACACGTTTATTTTTAAACTTACATATTATACATATTTATAATGTCAGATATATATATATATTTATATATATATATTTTTTTTATTTCTTTATATAGGTTATTAAACGATATATAAAAATAAATCCTATTTTATTACTTAGTGAATATATCCTGGAAGAATACAAATCGAAAAACCATAATGATAACAATAACAATGAAATAAAAGAAAAAAAAAGTTATTAAAAATATTTTTTTAAATGTATAGACATATATAAATATATGGACATTGTTTATAATTTATATAATACTTTTCAAAACTCCATTCAAATTTTAGCACTTTTTTTTTTAATGTTATCTCTCGTAATCTATTTTCATTGTTTATAATTCCGTATCATTTATCAATATACTTAAAGTTTTATTATTTTTTTAATATAAAAAAGAATTATATAAACATTTTATATTAATATAGAACAATAAATTGAAGTATTTTATATAAACTTCTATTTAAATTTCATTGAACATTATAAAAATACTTTTATGGTAATTTTTGTATTATATATATATATATATATTAACTTTTAAATAATATTTCTTTTATAATTAGAATCTATATGTCGAGAAAAAACGTGATTAAAAGTATAATGGTTGTGTTAAAATACACTTAAAAATATTATGTAAACATTATTTATTAAATGCTTTCATAATATTGATCGTTTAATTATTGTGCTTACTTATACTTATTTCGCATTTTGTCCATTCATATATTATTTCAATTATATTTTCTTATACATAAATTAATTTATTACTTTTAAATACAATGCTAAACATTAACCTTAAATATTCTATATATAAATAAATATATACTTTAATATATAAATAAGTAGGTTTTCAACAAAAATAAAATATACAAAAAATTATAGTTCAATTTTTCATTTTTTAAAATTATGATAGCTGCTCTGAGTTTAATGTACTAAATTTTGATAATGTGAGCGTTTAGAAATTATCCTATGTTCTCAGAAAAGTGTTATTTTCATTATTCTAATGGAATAATTCATAGTTATTAAAGCACTTCTTTCTGTATTTTTAATTTGTGATTAACCTTAATATACTGACATGAATTTTTACACCTTTTATATTATTTTCTTTATAAATAAAATTATTCAATAAAATGGAGAAATTATTTATTATACAAATAAAAAGAATTTTAAATCTTTTGAATGTGATTCAAATAAGTATTTTATAGGAAAGTATTTCCAATAAAAAAATAAATATATTAATTTTCCATATAAAATTCTTACTACATAAATACTAATTTGAAATAGAAAATATGTCTAAAAGGGCAATGTGTTACTGGAGTTATATTTTTATTAACATACAATATTATTATATATCCAATATGATATATATAAAAATCAATAATCATAAGTAATTAACCTATGGATATACAATAATAATAATAGAATAAATATTATTATTCATTCAGAAGTTATATATATTTAAAAATACAATAAAGAAAAAATTATTAAAATTCATTAAATAATTGTTTTAAGAATTTATAATTTCATGAAAATGTTTGTACATAATAATATATATTTCTATATAAAATAATATGTAAAAAAGATATATATAATATTATACTATGATTTATACACATTTATATATAACATAAAAATAATTCATAAATAAATACATTCATATAAATGAAAAAGATTTAAATAAGAATTAATTATTATATAAGTACCATAGTACATTAATTAATTAAAAGAATACTTATATATAAGATATATTACTAAATAAATTAAAATTAATAATACTTTTATAATAATGTTATTAATATTTAAAAATACATAGTTAAAAATAAATAAAAAAATAATTAAAATAATATTAATATAAAATAAATTATAATATAAAAAATATATATTAATTTTTAAATTAATATTATATTTTAATTAAATTAATAAAAAATAAATTATATATTATATATAATAAAATATATTTTTATTTTAAAATTAATTATTATAATTTAATTAAATTAATATAAAATAAATAATATTATATATAATAAAATATATCTTAATTCTTAAATTAATATTATAATTTAATTAAATTAATATAAAATAAATAATATTATATATAATAAAATATATTTTAATTCTTAAATTAATATTATATAATTTAGTTAAATAAACAAATAATATAAAATAAAAATATATTAATTAAATATTATTATTTAATACCAAATAATTAATATATTAATTAGTTATTTAAAATAAACAAAATATATAATTTAATTATATTTTATTAATAAATAATATTTTATAATTAATATAATAAATTAATTATTATAAAAAATATATTAATATATAATATTATTAAATTAAATACTAAATTAAATAAAAATAATCAATAAAAAAAATTATTTATTAATATATATAAAATAAATAATTAATTACTGATTTAAATAATTAAATTAAATATATATATAAATATAATTAAATTTAAATTAAATAAATTAATTAATTAATATATAAATACAATTAAATATTAAATTAAATTAAATTAAATAAATAAATAAAATATATATATAAATATAATTAAATATTAAATTAAATAAATAAATTGTGTGTATATATAAATATAATTAAATATTAAATTAAATAAATTAATTATGTATATATAATTAGATATTAAATAAATAAATTAATTATTTAAATATAAATAAATATTAAATTAAATAAATAAATAAATAATTTATTTAAATATAATTAATATTATTAAATAATAATTAAAATAAATATATTAATTAATTATATAAATATAATTATTATATTAAATAATAATTAAAATAAATATATTAATTAATTATATAAATATAATTAATATTCTTAAATAATAATTAAAATAAATATATTAATTTATAAATATTATTAAATAATAAATTAATTATTAAAACATATAAATAAAGTTATATTAATTAAATAAATAAAACATTTAATTTAATTAAATTATTTTATTTATTAATAAATAAATAATAATTAAATATATATATGTTTATTATAATATTAATAAATTAAAATATAAATAAAATATATTATATATACTAATTATAATATATTAAATAATTTAATAAATAATTTTTTTATTTTATAAATATTAAATATAATAAATAAAAAACAATTAAATATATTAATTATTAAAATATAATTATTATTTAATATATATATATTATTATTATTAAATATTATAAGGAAATTAATTATATTATTATATAATTTTTAAAATAAAAAATATTACACACATTTATTAAATAAAAATAAATAATTTTAATTAATAATATAATATTAAATTTTATTATAAATTAATAATTTATTTTAATTAAAATGATATTAATTAATTAATTAATATATTTATATTTAATTAAAGAATTTAATAAAATAATAATATAATTATTATATATATATTTATTTATTTAAATAATAAAATATATATTAATAAATTAAATATATATTAAATTAATATTTTTAAAATAAATTATTTATTAAATTTATATTTTATTTAATAAAATAAATTATAATTAATTAATTAATTAATTAATAAATAATATAAAAATATTTAATAAAATATATAATAAATTAATTAAAATAAATAATTTAAAAATATAATAAATATATAATAATAATTTTATGTATATTATAATTTAATTTATATTAAAATACATAATTATATTAAATTATATTATATTAAATAAAATTTATATATTATTAATAAATTATTTAATTTAATTAATTTATTATATATTTTATTAAATATTTTTACATTATTTATTAATTAATTAATTATAATTTATTTTATATAATCTTTAAATTAATTTAAATTAATTTAAATTAATTTAATTAATTTAATTTAATTAATTTAATTTAATTTAATTTATTTTAATTTAATTTATATAATATAAATATTTATATATATAAATAATAATGAATATTTTTTATAATTAAATTAATTTTATTCATTTATTTATAAAATAATTATTTATTATATAATATTATTTTAATTTAAAATTTATTTATAATAATATATTAATTAACAAAGTAAAATAAAAATAATTTGAATAAATATATATATATATTTTTTATTTTATAAAAATTTTTTTAAATAAAATAGTTTTTAATATAATCAAATTTTTATTTTTAATTATTTTTTTTTATGTTTATATAATTTAATTATATATTCATAAATTATGTGTATTCCTTTTGTTCATATATTTTAAATTTATCATAATATTACATATTTTATATATTATTATAGGAAACAAATTATAAGGAATAAAAAATAAAATATTATATTAAAAAATAAATATATATTCATTATTTAGATATTATATTTTTATATTCTCCAATATATATTTATATTTACATGACAAAAGTGTGCTATCTTTTGTTTTGAAATAACATAATAAAATTTTTCTTTATTCAACCAAAGTTTTACAAAATAATAAATATTTCTATGTATTATTTATTTAAGTTAATATTCCCTACTAATAAAAATTATTTTACAAAGGCATTTATTTAGCATAAAAAAAAATATTTTATTCTATTAACATATTTGTTAAAATATTAATGTAAATTATATATAATGTTAATGAAAGAATACATAAATAAATATGTTACTAATAAACCCAATGTATACTATAAATATTTTACATTATTTTAAAGATAAATTATATGAAGTAATTATTAATAGTAAATAGAAAGACACTTGAATTAATTTAATTTTGTTTATTGTATGGATTTAGATACACTCACATAAATATAGGTTATGAAAATAAAATTTCATAATATATAAAGCAGTTAAAATATGGATAAGTATTTATTAACCTAAAAAATGTGAATGTGAATTAATCAAGAATTTATTTTTCATATAAAAATTTCTTGAATACTTCCATAATTTTAATACAACATTGTCTCAAAGATTTATAAAATGCACCTTATAGATATATTTTATTATATTAATAATTTATAATAACTCTTAAAACTATATGAAAAAATTGGTGTACATTAAAATGGAATATTGAGAAAAAAAATAACGTATAGCATATTTCTATAGGAATTAAACAATTTGCAAAAAAGTAAAAAATTAATAAGTACAAATATATACATATTGAAATATAGAAAAAATAAAATATTCAACAATTACAATATTAATACTGAGTTGAGTTCTTCGGAAAACATTTTTAATTTCCTTTTGGAGATTCTTTTTTTAATAAAAGAATCAAGAATAGTTCAAATATATATAATCATCATATAAAAATATATTTTTTTATTATTTGAATATAATAAAATTACAATTGTGTAATTAAAATGATCTCCTTTTCTTTAATTCATAAGTATTAAATGAATATAGATAACTGTTATAATCTAAAAATATCAAAATATTATACATTTCATATTTTATATCATTAAAACATAAAATATTCTTTTACTCTTTTTTCTTATTTAAATACAAAATTAAAAAAATATATATAAATTTTAATAAAAGCATTAATTTTTTCAGATAACATCTAAATAACAATAAATGAATTTAAATGTTATTACTCTTATTAAAATTGTATTTATGGAATATAAGAATATTTATTCATATATATAAATATACATATATATAAAATTCCATACAAATACAATGATTTGGTTCTTATTTTAATATTCTTTATTTGACGTTTTCAACATTTTTCATTTCTATACAAAATATTTAGTTATTCAATAGAAATTTTTATAGAATATTTTTCATTTATTTAATTTTACCCCTAAAATTTTTTTATACAATAATAACTTTACAACTTATGTTTTTTATATAAAATCGTTTTTAAAAATTTTATATATAAAGTATAATTAAAATATAACTTGGAAATGATTCATTATGTGAAAGTTAATATCTTATTTCTTTTCCTTTCAGAAAACATCTGTTATGATTAAATTTTTATTAATGTCTATATATAGAGCCAATATATATTTTTTTTTGTAATTTTTTCAATGAATAACATAATAATAAATTTAATATATTGTAAAATATTTACATGATGTTATAATGAGAAAACAGAAAAAAATGGTTCCCACAAAAGGGAAACAACGATGTCATTTATAAGATAAAAATAAAGTTCTATTAAAATTACACATTTTGAAAAAAACATTACACCACTTTATGATTAAGTTTTTCCAATGAAAAATACAAATGTTATATTGTATTAATTATTTACTTTAGACAAAAACTAAATATATATTCTTAGATTTAGTATAAATTATGTTTTAACTTATATATTCTTCCTTTTATATTTTCAGGGTATTCAGTTGTTATAGGGAAGTATATTCTTTCATTTCATATTATTAGAGAAAAAAATATATATTTCTTTAATGACATATCTATTAATATATCATATTTTAAAATTTAATATGATTTAAAATAACATTCTTATTGAAAATTATTAATATACATAAAAATATATTTTCTAATGAGGATTTTAACAAAAAGTAAAAAATAGAATGTCTTTTTATTAATATTTATACATTATTTTCTAAATGTTTATATTTTTTTAAAAAAAAAATATTTATATGTACATATATTTTATAATATATTTATGTTTGAAATAACAGGAAAATAAAAAGACTTATGGGTTGTACAATAAAAATTATATTATTACAAGATAATAATTAAGAATTACTATATAATAATTCGTATTCTATTTTTAGATGATTTTATAAACATAATTATAAATATATATCTTATATTTATAGAACTGTGCTATATCTTTTTTGTATAATAGAAAAAAATAATTTTCATTTTAAAGTTAATATAAAATACAAAATATACAAGCAGAATCATTTACTAATTATCTGATAAAATATGAATTATTTATTTTTGATCTATATTAAAAATTTAACGATTTAGGATTTCTAAAAATTTAGCGTTCTATTATAATTTCATATAAAATTATATTCGTTATAACATTTTAAATATTCAAGACTAGACAAAAATATTTTAAATATATATATATTTTTTACAGTTTTTTTTAAATAATTTAGTTATTTGAAAGGGTAAACATGTAGACACGTCTTTTATTATATGTATAATATAATAAAAAAAATAAAAAAAAAAAATGACATTATGTATTAAAACATAAAAGTTTTTATTATATCATGGAATCATAATTGAATGATTTCATATATTGCATTTTTTTCTGTATATATTTCGAATATATTATTTATAGTATTAAAGATATATTATATATTTTTTTTTTATAAAGAAATAAGTTTTTGTAAATTAATAAATAAAAAAAATATCGTACATTAATTTATGTAACATAATGAGAATAAACTAATCTAGACTTATTTTTATGAAGAGGTATACTTCATATTTTCATAATACAGAAAAAAAAAAAAAAAATATATATATATATACTATTTGTATATATATATATAATTATAATATAATAAATAGTAATAAAGAAATATTAACATGTGCTTACATAAATAAAATACATTATTAATAATTTAAAGTATAATCTATATTAAGAAAAAAATAAAACAAGAATATTAATTAAAAAAAGGATAATATAAATAAAATGAATGAATAAATACATTAATATATAATAATATAAAGAATTATTAAATTAGATAACTTTTATAATGTAGAAAAAAAAATTTACAGTTTCATCATATTATTGAAGAATGTTACATATATATATATATATATATATATTTATTATGGAATAATAAGAATGTATATAATTATTTTCATGATTCCTAAAGAAAATAATATTACTGATTCATCCTTAAAATAATTTTTTAAAAACAGAAGTAGCCATTTTGAAGGCACTAGACATAGATGTATCACTGGTTCTACTAGAAGACGTTTCGATACTTCCTTTTTTATTACTTTGTTCTTTAATATTTTCAGATGGTTCAAAGGACATATTATCATTTTCTTCACACATTTTATTTGTATATTTTCTTATTTTTCTATTTTCGTTAACACTAATGTTACTATTACTTAACCTTTTAGAATTAAATGTATTTAAAGAATTATCTGTTTCATTTTTTTTATTTGAATATATGGATGGTGTATTGTTGCCCTTAACTTTTTGTTCTACAATATTTTTTGTATCAATGTTTTTATGCGTTAATTTGAATATATCTTCTTGTGGTGGGAAAACATTTGCAGATTTTTTTATAGGAACATTATTTTTTTCAAGATTAATATTGGTAACATTTTCTATTTTTTTCTTATTTCCCATTTGAGACATATTTTCTAACTTTTTATTTTGAAAATATTCTATTCCCATAGTTTTACTAGTAAAATATTTATTATTATTTGTATTTTTATCAAAAGTATTTTCAAAAACATTAGTAGTATAATTATCATTTATATTTTGTTCTTTATATATATTTACATATTTTTCTTTTAATTCATTAATATTATATTTTTTTTTACTCTCATCTTCCTCTGAGAAAGTAAAAGTTAATAATTTATTCTTGAATATACTGTTGTTATCTGATTCATATGAATATTCTTCATCCATATTTCTGAAATTTTTAAATTCGTTAGATTCTTCTACTTTTATTTGGTTGAATTGGTAATAATTATCAACAAAATTGTTCGTATTGAATCTTTCTTTTTTTGTCTCATTATTAAAACCTTTATAGTTATCATAACAATTATGATTACTCTCTGAATCATCATTTCTATAATTGTTACCGTTGTTCTTATATTTTTCATCCATTCGTATATCCTTATATATGCTCATATTTACAACGCTATTATCTGAATTATAATAATTATTGTTATTTATATATTTATTTTTCATGTTATATTCATAATTATTTTGATTCTGCTTCATATGAACAAAAGATTTCATACCATCATTTTTATTCTTTAAATGAATACCACTATTAGAATTATTATCATCTGTATAATTATTATTACTATCTTCATCATTATTATCATCTTGTGTGATGAAATTCATTTTATTATAATTTTTATTCACATCGTAAGTATACTTATTGTTGTTCGTTTCATATATATTATTTTTAAAAATATTTTCATGCATTTCTATATTTGCACCTACATTTTCTTCATTATTTATATCAGATGTAAATTTATGCCTACCAGAATAATTTCGTGCATCTATTTCATTTTTATTTTTTATGTTATCTTTTTCAATGAACATATTTTTATTATAAATGGATGATGATGATGAAGGGTTATTGCAATCCATTGACTTTTTGGAATCAAAACTATTAAAATTATTATTGTAAATATTATCATTATTAATCATAGATGAATTCAAAAGATAGAAAGAATCCGAATTGTTAACGGATTTTTTACATGAATTATTTTTTTTTGTTTTTTTAGGGGAGGCAAAAAATTTTATTGTATGATCTTTATTTTTAATATAATCATATGCAGTATTATTACAGTTATATCTATTATCCATATTATTTCTGTATAAAGATGTGTTTACGGTCATAATTGGAATAGTATCATCATCATTATTTTTTTTAAAGTAAACACTTTTTTTACGTTTTGTTATAAAAATGTTTGGATAATATGGATTATTGTCATTTGCAGAATAATTATTATTATTATTATGTGGATACATATTTTTGGAATTATTTTCATAATTTTCTGATGTTTCGAAATAAGCATTAGCATCTATTTCTGTCTCACCTCTATTATTACTACTATCATTATTATTATTGTTTAGTAATTTATTTTTTTCTTTTAACATTCTTTTTTTTTTTTTTAATAATTTCTTTTTTCTTTTCGACAAATTTTTCTGTTTCATTATATTTTGTTGAAACATGAGGTGTTCGCATCCACTTGCTCTTTTTCTAAAGGATACTTGTTTGTCATTATTCTTTAGTTCCATATTTTTATTCGTCATATATCTTCCTTTATTAACAGAGTTATTGTTAGCGTCAACTTCTTCTTTCGATTTATTATAACACAAATTTGTATAAATAACTCTTGAATCATTCCAAGCATAATAAGAATTGGGGTTTAAAGTTGGGCAATAACATACTTCAATGTCTGCTACTTTATCTGTCATATTAAGGTATTCATTATTTGTACTTAAGTACCATTCTAATTCTTCATATAATAAGGGATCACATGCCCAATTTAATTCGATATTAGTTTCTTTACTCCATCTTTTTTTCAAATATGCATGTACTTGAGGCCATTCCTTATCTGTTATTTTATCATTTAAATTGTTGATAACCTTTTGTTTAGCTAATACTCTTAATAAGGAATGATTTTTACGACTATTTCTTGAAACAAATTTATTATATACATCTTTGTCAAAAACTTCATCAAAGTCCAATAAACTTGGTGCAGATCCAAAAATCGTAAAAGGATTATAACAACTTTGTTCTTTCAATCTTTCAATAATCTTCTTCTTGTTATACCATTTGGGATGATATAACTTAATATTTGTTACATTTGTTATATTACTTTTTATACAACATTTTTTAGTATCATATATGGCACTATGTTCTACAATTTCTTTATCTCTTAATATGCAAATATTTTCTTCATTATTTAAGTCTCCTCCATGCTTTTGTAATAAATATAAACAAATATCAAAATTGTTGGATCGATTTTTTGCTGGTAATGGTTTTAACACTTTATGAAGTAAAGGAATTTTTCCATTAAAGTCCCGTAAAATTTCTTCATATTTTTTTTCGGTTGATTCTAAATTATCAAATGAATTTATAGAATCTTTTAAAAAATTCATATCATTTTCATCATTTTTTAAATCATCATCTGAACAGAAACTATCATCTCTACTTAATCCATTTAATAAGGAATTTTTAAAATCATAACAATCTGTGTAATTCAATTTCTTTCCTTCATTTTCATCAACATCTTTATTTGAATATTTTTCATAATATTTAATAAATTTATCATTAGTAATGTATTCATTATTTATAGAATTTATATAATTATTCTTATATATACTACTAACACTATGATTATTATTATAAATACTATTTAAATTATTATTATTCATGAAATCTCTATTATTATTATTGAAGACATTTATTTTCATGTTATGAAGATAGTTCATGTTCGGATCATTATATGAACTATATCCATTATCATTTTTAAAACAACTATTACCAACTTCAGCATTATTTAAATTTGTATCACAATGAAAACCATTGTTAGCATAAGAATAATATAATTCCTTTTGACTTTTTTGCAAAAATTTTTCTCCAAGTTTCCTAGATTCTGAAGGCTTATAATCTGGATTCAATATTTTGTCTTCATTACAATATCTTTCATAATCTTCATTGGTTTTTAAATTAGATGCATTATGTTTCAGGCAGTTCATTAAACAATCATCAATTGAAAACTCACGATCCTGATTTTCATCCATCTGAATTTCTTTATTCAATAATACATTATTAAACTTTTGATTTTCTGTTAACATATTGATATCATTCGTATATGAGTTTCTAAAATCAATTAATAAAGATGTATTATTTGATGATCTTACCTTTTTATTTCTTTGTTTAAAAATACATAAAGATTTTATATCTTTCGAAGTAAAAATTTCACGATTGTTTATTAAATGGTTATTTTCTATATTAGATTCAATAGGGGTTTTAATTAATTCAGCACTACTATATATAGAATGAATACTTGATCTTAAGCTTTTTAATTCATTAATATTATTTATAACAAATCCAGAAGTTCTTTCTTCTAATTTTTCATCAATACTGTCTTTATGAAATTTTCTTTGTCCTTTTATATCACTTGTATAACTTTGGTTTTGTGTATTATCGTTTTTCTGTAAAGAAATTAAATCTATATAACTATCATTATTATTATTTTCATTTATTACACTATTATTATAATTATCATCTTCAGAAATGTTAATATATGAATCATTTCGTTTAATATTATTTGAATTAAAACTACAATTGGCATCTATACTAATAAATGAGTTATAATTACTATTTTCATTTTGTATATTATTTCTCACATAATCATTACATTCTTTTACATTCATTTTGATACTGGTATCTTTAATATGACTATTATTATAAATATTATTATTATTATTACAATTACTACTACTATTACTACAACAATTATTTTCATTGTTATAATTATTGGTACCATAATAATAATTATTATTATTATTATGATAATTTCCATTAACACCATCAAACGAAGCCCTGTTGCTTATACTACTACTAGGATAATTTACTAAAATAGATACTACAGATTTATTATTTGAATTTTTTAAACTTTGATCATTGTTAAAGTTATATAGATCATCCATCAACTGTTTATTATATTTACTATCCATTACATCATTTTCATCTATTTCATTTTTAATATTTGTTATATATTTATATATTTCTTCTTTCCTACTTTTAAGAATTACCTCTTTATTTGGATGTGGAATATCTTTTAATTTTTTGTTAGTTACAATTTCTTTAGATGTACTAAAATTATTAGAATCTACAAATATAGAGGAACGTGTTTTAATATTTTGTGAAGAATTATTTGTATTATAATATTTAGAATTACCCCAATGAATATATTTATAATTATCATTTAAAAACTTTTTTATACATGATTCGTTTATTCTATTTTTATGAATACATGTACTATTTATCTTTTTTTCTTTTTCATACATATTTATGTTGCTATTACTACTAATCCTTTTAATATGATGATAATTATCTAGATGATAATAGGAATTATTTATTTTACTATTTAATTCTGGATCATGTTTATCATTATGAAATGATACATTGTTATTAACTATATTGTCACTATTAATATATTCATTTTTTTTTTTAAAGGAACTTACTTCTTTAGAATGAAATAAATCAATTTGTTTGTTCTTTAATTCAGACTTTAAATTACTTTTTTGGTTATTTCTTTTATCTCGATCTATACTACAATTTAGTTGTGATTTGATTGAATTTCTTGGTATAAAGGATCTAAAATTTTGATGAAATAGATTTCTGTTATTATTTTTTTTTATTTTTGTTCTATCTGAAAAATAATTATCAGAATAATAATTAGTATACACAAAAGAATTAAAGTAGATGTCTTTGTTTTCATCATGTATATATTTATATGCATCATTATGATTTCTATTTGTGTGAAATAAATCATTATATGTAATATTACAATCACTATCATAAAATATATTATATATATTGGATTGATTTGTATGCCTACTACTACTTTTATTATTATTATTACTATTATTATTATTATTACTATTATTTTGTTCTGTAATATGTTTAAATAATTTTCTAAAATAAAAAATAGGAATATTATTATACTTTTTTATTTTAAATTTTAATTTTTCTATATCATTCTTATTCCCATTCGAAGGAGTAATATCATAATTAAACTTATTATCGTTTAATATTTTATTTACATAATGTAGTACATTTTTATCATATTCATAATCAGGATTCAAAATTTTTTTTTCTATAGTTGATTTATTAAGTTCGTTTGATAAGTTTATAATAGAATCTATTAAACTATTACTTGTTAAGGTTCTTTTATTATAAATATGCAAAGAAGATTTTTTGGATACATCTCTTTTTATACTAACATATTCATTATTATTAATTGAAGGATATAATTTTAATGATTGACTGTTTGTAATACTATCAACATAATGTATATTATTTACATTTTTATTAGTATCATATAATGTATAATAATTTTGAGCATTATGTTTTTTATTATTAATATGATTATTATATATATCATATATATCATATATATTATTACATATATTTTTTTTTACCTTTGGTTGTAGATTTTTATTATTTAATTTATGTAAATCATGAAAATATTTTGTTGTATTATTTATATCTTTAAGATTGTCTAATGTGATTTCTCTTATATTAAATAAATCTTTTTTACACTTTTTCTTATTATTAGAAATTCTCTTTTTCTTATCTTTAACATGAACAACAAGTTCAGAATTTTCTTGATGTTGTAAATTTGTAATATATGAATCTTTTAAGGTAGTATTAAAATAATGAACTCGATTAGTTATAACTTTATTTTGCTTATTCTTGTTAATCTTTAATATTTTATCTAATTTATTTAAATTCTTTTTTTTTATATCATCTGAACGGTTTTTAATTTTCTTTTCTTTTTCGATATTATTATTTATATTATTTTTTGAGTATAAATATTTGGGTCCTGTCTTATCAACAAGTTTTATGAATCTTCGCGTCTTTATTATTCCTTTAAAATATGGTGTAATTCTATTCGCTATAACTTTTAATTGTGTATTACTTTTTCTTTTAATTAATACTTTGTTGCTTGAATAAGTACAGTTATTAGTTTTTTCTAATGGATTTTCTGTTAAAACAATCATGGTTTCAATAATTAATAAAATATATTATTGTGAAATTAATACACGTGATATATTATATATATATATATTAACAAGGTACAAAAAAAAAAAAAAAAAAAAAAAAAACTAATTAAAATAACTACATAAATATTTACATATTTATATATTTACACAATTTGCATATTTTTAAATAAAATTCTATATAAGGGTAACTATATTTTTTATTATTTTTTTTTTTCTTATCATTTTTATGCATATGCTTGTTCACACAATTATTCTTTATATATCATTAAATGAATCACATATTACCTATGTATATAAATTTTGTAATTATACGTTCTCTTCACAATTTTGTTATATATAAGTATATATATATATATATATATATATATTTATATTCTTATATTAGGAGGAAAAAATAATCGGAGAAATAAACATGAACGTGTTATGAAAATAGTATCAAAATTATTCAATATTTATTCTTTTAAAAAATCTACATTTATTAACATATATGGTATATATATTAAACGAAGTGAAGCATACGCAAAACATTAATAAGTACTAAATAAATTATATATATAAAGCTTATTATTTTTCCAGTTTTTAAAATATAATATAATCATTACATATATATAAAACGCATTACATTAAGGAAAAAAAGAAAAAAAAAAAAAAAAAAAAAGAAAAGATATTATTTAAAAACACCTAAGTGTTAATTTTAAATAATTTCCTTATCAATATATATATATATATATATATATACTGTTTGTTACACATTCATTTTTTATATATTTTTCCCTTCATATTAAATAAGGAATATAATCAAAAATTTCTTTTATTCTTTAAAAAAAAAAAAAAATGATATTATAAATAAATATACATATATATATATAATATAATATATATATATATATTACGCAAGGAAAAAAAAAAAAAAAAATCTCTAGGGAGAAAAAAAAAAAAATATATATGTAATATATATATATATTATATATATATAATATGTTATAAATTTATTATTTTTAAAAGAACAAAGACTTAATTAGACATTAAATTAATTTTAAAGCATTTTATTCATTATATTATTATATACATTTTTTATATATAATTTTTAAGAGTTCAAATAATTTATATGTAAAACATTTATATATATAAAAAAATATACATGTATATAATATATATATATAATATATTTAATATATGTGAAGTATTTCTTTTTTTTTTCATTTAAATTACATTGTATATATTTATAAATCTTTTGAATTTGTATATTTTCATTTACTTTTATTTTGCGAAAGAATTTTCTCAATTTTTTTTCTCCAAAAAAAAAAGAAAAAAGGATTGTCTTTTTTTTTTTTTTTTTCTCTAAACTTTTGTATATATATCTAATGGAGAAAAAAAAAAAGGTATTTTTATAAGCACAAAAATAATAAAATAATATATATTAAATAAAAAGAAAAATTATATTAGAAAAAAAAAATATATATATAAGTCCCATTTATTTTTTTTTTTTTTTGTATAAAAATTTACATGTCCTGTTAATATAATAAAAATAGCTTTTTTTTTTTTTTTTTTTTTTTTTTTTTTTTCCCTTTATTTTTTTTTAATGATTTATATTTTTCATTGAAAAAAAAAAAAAAGAAAGCAAAGAAAGGAAACACCGTTTTAAGATTTGTGCCATATTATATAATTCTTTATATATAATGATATATTCTCTTCTTTTTAGTTATTAAAAAATATATATATATATATATATATATATTTTTTTTAAAAGACACAGTTTTGAACATTTCATATTTAACTAATATAAAATATGAGAGCAATTTTTTTTTATTTTTCTCTCTCCTTTTCTTATAATCAGACCCAAAGAAATATGTGAAATATTTAAGAATATAATAATATTTTTATGCATTATAATTAAAAGAACACAAAGAAAGCTTTTATAAATTAAAAAGGTTTGTTATTTTAACACAAATAAAAATGTTATATGTTTTATTTATTTGCAACACATAAGATAAATACAAATATGTTATTGATGATATTTATTAAAATCTTAAAACATAATATATATAATATATAATTATATATGTTTATATTTTTATTATATTATTATAACATTTTTGTTTTTTTATCTTTCAAATGGTAAAAAAAGGTAAAAATAATATATTACAATCATTTTATCACATTTCTATTGTACTATATATTTTTAAAATTTTATATAAAGTTATATATTTCATATATATAACAATTTTTTGTTTTCTTTTAAATATCATAACATCCAAAAAAATTAAAAAAAAGAAAAAGAAAATATTATTCCATTAAAAATGGGTTTTTCTTAAATTTATTTATTCTTAAAATAATATTAAATTTTTTTTATAATATATATATTATATTTATAAATATATATATATATATATATATATATATATATAAGGTCGATAATATTAAGAAGAAATATTATGAACTTCGATATGTATATTATATTACATATACAAAATTATAAATACATAAATACAATATGTATATGTTTATATGTATATATATATTATGTATGTATTAACCATTTCATAATTAATATGCAATAATAAAAAATATATTTACAATTCACTTATTTTTTTTATTCTTTATTAATTTTTTTTTTTTTTTTATCATTCCTTTAAAAATTATAATAATTTATAAATATTATATATGATGTATGAATATATACATTTTTATAATTAAACAAAAAAAGAAAAAGAAAAAAATAAAGAATTGGAGATAATATTTACTTTATTCCATATTTAATAAAGGGAAAAAAAATATATTCATTTTTTTTTTTTTTTTTTACTCATATTCCTGAAAGAAAAAAGTAATAATATTATTAAAAAGTATATATTTATTAAAAAAAAAAATCATATTAATTTTAGGAAAAAGAATATAAAATATATATATATATATTTTTTTTCCTTTTCCAATTTTTTCTTAAAAATTAAATGAATAACAAATATTTAGTATAAAAATATTGTGATTATAAGAGAGAGAACAAAAAAGTATTGTTTGATTATATATATAAAAGTTATATGATAAAAAAAAAAGCATCACATGATATGTATATATATATATATACAATATACTTATAAATAATATAATTATAAAGTAATATACCTTATAATTATTTCATAAAATAAAAGAAGAAAATTTTTTTTTTTTTTTTTTTTTTTTTTGTTAATATATAAATACATAAAAAAAATTATGAAACTCGAATATATAAATATACTCAAAGAAGAAAACGGAGGATATAATTTTGATAACTTAAAAAGAAATGAATTATTAAAAGAAAAAGGAGTAAAGTTTCCACAATTTCGAAAAACAGGAACAACCATATGTGGATTGGTTTGCCAGAATGCAGTTATTTTGGGTGCCGATACAAGAGCTACAGAAGG
>NC_041705.1:1085000-1140000 GCF_900097015.1 Plasmodium sp. gorilla clade G2
GTGTAATATCCACAAATAATAGAAATAGTGCATATAGAAATGAAACAACCAATAAACATTATATATCAAACAGTGTTCCTAAATATTTTAATAATAACTTATTAATTGATGAAAATATGTTTAAAACTCAAGATAAAGATAACAATGAACATATTAGAAATATTCGGAATATATCTTATAGTGAAATAAAATATCCAAATTATAATTACTCAAGAAGAGATACAGAACCAAAATATCGTATGTCCAATGAAAGGATATATTCATATAATAACGATAATTACATTAATCCTCATTTAAAAGATAATTATTGTAATATAAGTAATTCTCCCTCTAATCATAGAGGTGATATGCATTTACAAATAAGAGGTGAAAATTGTAGATATGTTGAAAAGTTTTATACAAATACAAGTTATCAAATAAAAAATGGCAAAGAAAAGGATGCATATAATAATAATTACAATAATAATAACAACAACAACAACAATAATAATAATAATAATGTTGGTTATTATAATTATCATGTTTATAACAAGGGTCTTAATTTTTATGAAGAATCCATAAATAATAATAACCAGTTAAAACAGTATAGTAATATACATTCCTTAAAAAGTATAGATGGTGATCATTATTCCCATCTGAAATGCACTTCAAAAAGTTTTAATGATAATAGAAATATGAACAATTATCAAGATCAAAATAAACATCATAATAATTCTTATGATGCTACAAGAATGGAAGGTAGTGAAAAGCAGTATCATCTGTATCAAAAGGAAAATATAATTCCTTTTATAGAAAATAAACATATTATAAATGATCCAATTATTAAAATACATGAAAAAGATATAAGAAATTATCAAAATATAGAATATCTTGAAAATAATGAACATATTAGAAGTAGACATAAAGGGAGAAGTATTCCTGGTGAAAATATGAGGTTCGAATTTGATAAGATAATAGAAAAAAAGATTAACATTTCATATACTCATCATGAATATGTTGTAACAAATAAAAATAAACCTATTGAATACAACAAAGATGATTTCTATTTTTGTAAAGATAAAGAAGATAGTGAAAATATAATGAAATGTGATATAAAAATAATGAAGGAAGGGGATGTTACACATAATATAAATCATACTTCAATGAATCCTGAACAAAAAAAAACATTCATTAGACTTCAGAATGATAATAATTTATATAATGAATATGATAATTATGATAATGATATGAACATGTTCATAAATAAAATTTATAAAAATAATATGTACCATAATGAAAGGAGGCATAGATTTAGTGAATATCAAATTTATAAGAATTCGAACGTAATGTATTTAAATAAAAGTGATAATAAACAAAAGCTAATGGAAAATATAAATTGTAATTATGAAAATTTTAATTCAAAAAATAATGCAAGTTTATTACCTGTTCAGGAAAATAGAAAATATGATAATGAATTTTATATGAACAGTCAGAAATATATGAAAAATATTCTAAAGGAACCTGCACAGTCAGAAGGTTCATTTTGTTCTTACCAGAAAGATTATCAAAATTATAATAATGGAAATAAAGCTAGTTCAATTAAAGAATTAGATATTAACATGAAACAAATATGTAAAGATGATTATGATGTAAATGAAAAAAAAAAAAAAAATCAAGAAAGGAAAGAATGTAATGTTAATTATTTTCCATATAAAACAAGTGCATATGAAGATAAAACAAATAATACCACAATGAATATGTTAAAAAAAGCAAGAACATATAGTCACACATCTTCAAATCATTTTTTAAATAATTCTTATGTAAATAAGAATATACAAACTACTTTTCAAGATTATAAACAAAATGTTGATCATAATTCATGTGGATATATTGTGCAAAATGTGGAAGACGATTATATGAGCAAGTTAAATAATTTGTCACCAAGGAAAGAAAAAATGAATATGGAACATTTAAAAAAAAAAAAGGAGCAACATAATCGTATGCTTTCTTCAGAAAAAAATTGTTGTTTTATAGATAATAATAATGAAACAAATTATAATAGAGTATCGCTTTTAAAAAATATTGATAAAGAAAAAGAAATAGATAATGATATTTCGAAGAATTTAATACAAGACAGAAATAATAATTCTTCTTTGGAATATCATAATTTGAAACAAAATGGAAACGATAGGATTCCAAAAGGGAAAGATAATATATGTGATATTTCAGATATTTATAATAAAAATATATATAAAAATGAAAATGAATTTGACGAATTTGTAGAAATTTATGATAATATTAATAAAGACATTCATAAATCGAAGGAGAATAAAAATTTTGATATGTATGATACAAATAATAAGCATATAAAAAATGAAGAAGATGAATTTTTAGAAATTTATCATAATACAAAAGGTATGGAAAATATGGAGATGGATGAATTTTTAGAAATCACAAATAAGAGTAAGAAAACAAAAGAAAGTAATTCTCACGTTGATGAATTTGTAGAAATCATAAATAAGAATAAGAACATAAATGAAAATAGTTCTCACGTTGATGAATTTATAGAAATCATAAATAAGAATAAAAACATAAATGAAAATAATTCTCACGTTGATGAATTTGTAGAAATCACAAATAAGAGTAAGAACATAAATGAAAATAATTCTCACGTTGATGAATTTATAGAAATCACAAATAAGAGTAAGAAAACAAAAGAAAGTAATTCTCACATTGATGAATTCTTAGAAATCACAAATAAGAATAAGAATATAAATCAAAATGATGCTCATGTTGATGAATTTTTTGAAATTATTGAAAGCACACAAAAGATGAAAAATAAAGAAATCGAATTAGATGAATTTTTTGAAATTATTGAAAGCACACAAAATATGAACAATAATGAAATCGAGTTAGATGAATTTTTTGAAATTGTTGATAAAACGAAAAATGTAAATAATAATAAAGATGTACCAGTATATATAAATTTAGAGAAACACACTAAAGATGATAATATAAATAAAAATAGTTTTATGAACAATATACCCATTGAAAATGTTTTAGAAAAGGAATCCAATATAAATATCAATTTTGTAAGAGAAGAAGAAAAAGATACAATAAAATCATTTTCTAGGAATTATACTTATAATACCAATGCTTTTTCGAATGAAGAAAATGATATAAATTTATTACACTTTTATGATGCATATGAAACAACAAAAGGAGATAACAAACAACATAAATCATTTATGTATGCGTCAGGAAAAGAAGTTATTATAAATAAAGATATATTAAAAGAAATGAAAGAAAAGTTATTCGAAGACGATAAGGATACTAATTATTCATCTGATGAAAATAATAAAGGAGATAATAAATACAATAAAGAATTAACTGAAAAAATTGTAGAAAAGGATATCAACTTATATATGGATCATATAAATGAGGAAAAAGATATATTAAAACCATTTCCTAGAAATTTCACATGTAATACAAATGTATCTTCAAATGAGGAAGCTATAATAAATTTATCTGAGTTATGTGATATTAAAGAAAAGGTAAAGATAGCAAATGAACAGAACAGATCTTTTACGTATGCATCTGGAAAGGCTATTCATATAAATCAAGATAAATTGAAAGAGATGCATGAAAAATTGTTTAATGATGATGTTTATTCAGATAATAATAATAATAATAATTCATATGGAAAATATGTGAAGAAGAACAACAAAGAATTGAATACACCTTTTATATACACATCAGGGAAAGATGTTAATATAAATAAGGACATAAAAACAGACATGGAAGAAAAAATATTTGATGATGATACTAATGATTCATATGAAGAAAATATGAACATTGATAATAAAGAATTAAATACTTCTTTCACATATGCGTCAGGAAAGGCGATTAATATAAACAAGGACAAACTAAAGGAAATGAAACAGAAACTGTTTGACGATGATGATGGTTATAATAATTCATGTGAAGAATATAAAAACGAAAAAAATAATAACTCATTATATACATCTTTTACATATGCATCAGGAAAGGAGGTTAATATAAATAAAGATAAATTAAAAGAGATGAAACAGAAATTGTTTGACGAGGATGATTATAATAATAATTCATGTGAAGAATATAAAAACGAAAAAAATAATAACTCATTATATACATCTTTTACATATGCATCAGGAAAGGAAGTTAATATAAATAAAGATAAATTAAAAGAGATGAAACAGAAACTGTTTGACGAGGATGATGGTTATAATAATTATGCCAATGAACAAAATAAGAATGATCATAATGAACAAATAAATACATCATTCACGTACGCATCAGGAAAGGAAGTTAATATAAATAAAGATAAATTAAAAGAGATGAGACACAAATTGTTTGATGACGATGATTATAATAATAATTCATATGAAGAATATAAAAACGAAAAAAATAATAACTCATTATATACATCTTTTACATATGCATCAGGAAAGGAGGCTAATATAAATAAAGATAAATTAAAAGAGATGAAACAGAAACTGTTTGACGAGGATGATGGTTATAATAATTATGCCAATGAACAAAATAAGAATGATCATAATGAACAAATAAATACATCATTCACGTACGCATCAGGAAAGGAAGTTAATATAAATAAAGATAAATTAAAAGAGATGAGACACAAATTGTTTGATGACGATGATTATAATAATAATTCATATGAAGAATATAAAAACGAAAAAAATAATAACTCATTATATACATCTTTTACATATGCATCAGGAAAGGAGGCTAATATAAATAAAGATAAATTAAAAGAGATGAGACACAAATTGTTTGACGAGGATGATGATTATAATAATTATGCGAATGAACAAAAGATAAGATCATCAAAAAAAAATATATTATATGCTTCACATGATTCCGAGAAAAGTAGAAAAGTAATAGAAGATAAAATATTAATAGAAAACGAAAGGGAACATATTGATGATAATAAAAAAGGTCATGAAAAAAATATAGAACAAAAATGTGTAGGAAGTTTATCATGTGAGGATATTAAAAAAGGTTCAGAAGATGGGGATATGAAAAAATCGAAAGAACAAGAATTATACGAATTAGACAAATATGATGATTATATAAATAAAAAAGAAGAATTAAATAAAGATGATAAAAATTTTAGATTGTTAGATAAGTCTACTTTACAGATGAATAAAAAGAGAAAGATAAAATTTGATAATATTTCAAAATCTAAAAGGGACTTT
This sequence comes from Plasmodium sp. gorilla clade G2, assembly GCF_900097015.1. Taxonomy (NCBI): domain Eukaryota; phylum Apicomplexa; class Aconoidasida; order Haemosporida; family Plasmodiidae; genus Plasmodium; species Plasmodium adleri (nom. inval.). The sequence goes on from NC_041705.1 coordinate 1,090,238, forward strand.
ATAAATCCAAGGCAAAGGAAACAAATAAAGATATTGGAAGAAGAAAAGAATATGAATATTTATAATAAAAATAATAATACAAATAATAACAATAAAAGTAAGAAATTAAACTTGAATATTAATGTAAGAAATTATTTAAAGTTAATAAAAGAGAATCTTTTAAATATATCAATAAAAAAAAAGATAAAAGATTGTAAGTTGACAAATACATTAATATATATAAATGAAAATAAGACTCCTTTTCATTTTCATTGGTTCAAGGACGATTACTTATATTTTTATAAGAATAAAGAAACTGAGGAATATTATATATGCGATATAAATATATTTTATGAATTATTCATATTGACATTGAAAGAAATGAATTTATTTGATATATATGATTTTAATTGGTTTTACAAAAAATATAAGTTGATTAGTACATCTATGAATCGTACATATAGAAAGAATTTAAAGGAGAATTATAAAAGTATAAAGAAGGAGATTATTAATAAAATTGTAAGGAATAATCATTGTTATAAAGAAGCTCATAAAGGTATACATAATGATTTGCATAATAATTTGCATAATAATTGGCATAATAATTTGCATAATAATTTGCATAATAATTTGCATAAAAATTTGGTACCAAAAGGATTTAACGAAAGAATATATTTGAATAGTGAAGAAGAAAGAAAAAATGATGATAACCCATGTAAAGAGTCTAATAATTATGGAATAGAAAATGATGAATTTATAGATATAAAAAATTTAGATAAGATAAAATTGAATGGAGAAAATGATTTTATGGATAATCTAAATAAAATGGAATATAAAGAATTAAAAAAAAAGAATTATATGAAAATGATAATTAAAAGTATTGATGAAACAGAATCACCTTGTCCATTGAAATTTATGTATAAATTATTAAAAAGATATTTAGAAGAAAAGAATAAGAAAAAGAGTATTTTACAATTACTAAAGGATAGATCAGTATCTTCTAAAATATCTATGAATTTAAGAGTTGAAGAAATTATAATAGAAGAAAAAAAAAAAATAATAAAAAATAATAATAACAATAATGAACATAATAATAGTTTTAATGATGATATATATGATGGTGATATCTATAATTATGATAACCATAACATTGTCTTAATTTTAAGTGACAATTTTGATTATATACATTGTTATGTAAAAGATTCATATTTAAAAAATTTTATAATATCTGAAAAAATAAGAAAGGGGAATATTCTAAAAATTAATGCTTTAGATATATATAACAATAATATGGAAGAAGGAAAAGAAAATCATGGTATAAATAAAATATATTTTCTTTTATCTAGTAATGATTTAATTGAAATAGATAAAAAGGATAAACTAAAAATTGGGTTCACAAAATATAAAGCTAAAAAGATACGATGTATCCAAGATTTTGGTAGTACTTGTTTTTTTATAGATGCTATAATGATAAGTAAAAGTGATTTTTCTTATGGATTTTATGATCAAGTAAAAAAAAAATATTATCTTTTAAATAGAAATATTTATGAAAAACTCATATATAATTTAAAGAATGAAATAACTAAAATGTTTCATGAGGAAAATTTTAAAGAAAATAGTGAATATATTAGATTGAAAAATGAATTAACCATGCTTCTTGAGGCAACACCTTTTTGCACAATACAAGCTATTGATTATTCTTCCTTAGAAGGGATAAAGGATACGGATTCTTATGAGGATAAAATAGGATATTTGATCAATTCGTTATGTCAAATAAAAATGTTCAAGGTATATATATAAAAAAAAAAAAAAAAAAAAAAAAATGTGTACACATAAATATAAATATATATATATATATATATATATATATTTATTTATTTTCTTGTTTATCTTTTTGTTTTAGATTGACGAGGGAACCTATGAAAGTCTAAGGAAAGGAAGCCGAATACAATTATTCAATGTTTTCGTTCAAAAATCAAATAATAATAATAAATTTAATCAATTTTTGGATGACCATGTTTTAGATGATTTTCTTTTTAGTACATTCAATGGGAAGATAAATGGGGATGATATAAAAAGAGCTTTAAATTATGATATGTTTGAATCTCGTTTTTTAAAAGATATTACAAAAAGAAATAATGATGATATTATATATGATAAAAAATATATAGAATGTATACATACATCTGTTTTAAAAAAGAAACATTATACACCTATAGTATTTCAAGCTCTTCATTCAACATATATAAATATAGATGACAGATATAAAAGTAAGTTATTTGAACAGCTAGAAGATGTTTTGAAATTACAAAATTATATGCAATTAAAAACAGATGATAGTATAGTAACAAAAGAAACAAAAGAAATGAAGAAAAAAGTATATCCATCATTTATATATACTAATATATATAAAATACCAGTATTATCAAGTGTACATTTTCATATATTCAAAAATTATATCAAAGAAAATAATAGTGAAAGCAAAATATATTTTGATTTAATACAAGGAAATTTATATTATATATCTGGTGTTGTTATACATTATACAGATGTTGAAATTAAGGTAAATATTAAGAATTCGTAAAAAAAATAAAGTAAATGTATATTATATAGAAAAGGATAATATTACACCTTTATGAAAAAAATAAAGTGAAATAATACATATTGTTCATATTATATTTAGTTTATCTTTTAAATATATACACATATATATATATATATATATATATATATTTATATGTATATATTTTTTTTATTTTAGGATATTATTGATTTCAAATATGCACAAGAGAAGAAAAAACTTTTAAACTATAAAATATTTTTGTTGACTTCTAATGAACATTTGTGTTGCGTAAATGTATCCATGACATGTCCAGATTTTTTAATATCCTCATGTAAAAAGGATTATGAAAACAAGGAAAGGGAAATATTGAAAAAAATGATACATGTGTATTGTGTAGAGAAAAAAAAAAATAATGAGGTTGAAATAAATAATTCAAATAAAAAAAGAAATGAAACAAATACTTATAAGAGCAATAATGTTCATAAGAATCATAAGGATTTATTTAATTATTTATATAAAACAGAGAATACTAATTATGAAGAAGGTTCCTCCTCTAAATATGATATAAATTTCAAAAATTTTGATATGGTTTTATTTTTTAAAGATATTGAGTTTATAAATTATGATGACAAAAATGACATTTTTAACTTTAGGTCATACACTCATCCGGTAAATAAAAAAAAAAAAAAAAAAAAAAAAAAAAAAAAAATATATATATATATAATATATATATATTATGATATATATGGGTTTATATTTTGGATGTATGTACATTATATATTATGTAGTTACACATACTCCTATAATAATATGTTATATATATATCCATTTTGATATTTTGAGTTGTTCTTATTTTATATGTTTTTATTTTTCCCGCAGCATTTTGACAGCTTAAAAATGTATTCAAATGAATTTATTAAAATGAAAGGGAACATGGAAGATTTAATAAAACTAAATTATTTGACTTTTGAAAAAAATAAAATTGTAATTAAACTAGAAGATCGTTGTAAAATAAAAGTGGATAAAAATAATATATCGTCTATGCATTTTTTATATTTGTTAATTTATTCGAAATGTAAATCTATTGAATTAACTGGAGTCTGTGTAGAAAATAATTATTTATCCATATTTTTAAAAAACATATGGAACATATTTGTTCCATAAAAAAATATATATATATATATATGTGTATATGTATATACACACACACATAAATAAATAAATAAATTTACAAGTGAACAAATAAATAATATATATTTATTTTGTTTTCTTATTTTTTTGTTATTATTTATATTTTTTTTATCAACTGCATTTTCTCTATATTATATATCATTGTATATATAATATAGGTTCTATGTCTACATATAAACTTATAAGTTATTATAAAAACATGTTTAGAATATTAGTCAGTTTTTTAAAATAAAATGTACAAATAAAAGAAAGGGATACATACTACTACATAAACATATATATATATATATATATATATATATATATATATATATGTTATAAAACTTCACATTTGGTAACTTCAAGAATTAATAGTTTATAAAAAAAACATAAAAAAATAAATAAAATAGAAAGGAAGAAAGATATAAATGATTAAATATAAAATATAATATGACATAAATTATATTATGCAAAAAATAAAAATTTGTATATAATTTTATATTCACAATGGTATCAAAGGTATTATTATATATATATATATATATATGATTATATAAATTGATTTACTTATTTCATAGTACATACAAAAATACTGCATTTTGTTAATTATAAAAAAAGAACAATATTAAAAAAAAAAAAAAAAAAAAAAATAGAGATTATAAAATATGTACTAAATATTAAATCTTAATTTATAATATTTAACAAATAACTACATTTGTGTAATATGTAAAAGATTATATATATATATATATAGATTGTGAAAAAAAAAAAAAAAAAAAAAAAAAGAAAGAAACAATAAAAAAAATAATGATGGATATTATAGAACACATCCTTGATAATTATATAATAATAAAAAAATATATATATATTTTATTTTATTTTATTTTTTTTATTAGGAAATATTTCGTTATATTATTTATTAATTATCTATATCTGTAAGTTCAATATCACTGCAAATGTCTTTATCGTATACATTATATTTATTTTTTCTCATTTGCCAATTCCATGATTCCATACCTTCACCTGCTCTTTTATTTTTTAAACAAATATAATCTTTATCATCATGTAATTTAGAAAGTTCACTATAAGTAAAAGATCTATCTTCATATTCGTCTGCTGTCATTTTGTTAGTTACATAAACTACACTGTTTTTTTCGTACATGTCTTTTTCACTCTTCATTGTGATGATACTATAAACTATATGAAGTACAAATGTTCCAAAGAATAACATTAATATTAATATGATAAATAATATAGAAAATTCGGTATTAAGTTCTTTTAAAGCTTCCATATAGGGTTTCAAAATATTTGAATGACTAATCACCATATCTAGGAAACCGTTAATTTTGGTATTCTAATGAGACAAAAAAAAAAAAAAAAAAAATTAAAAATTCACGCATATATATATATATATATATATATATATATTTTATTTATTTGTTTGTTTGTTTGAAATTCTTACTGTTATAGAGACAGTTCTCATAACATTTTTGAACATTGGTATGCTCTTTATTAAATCAACAAATTTTAATTTTAATAAGCTAATGGTTTTTATTACGACATGATCTTCGTTCAAAAACAAGTGTAAGATGATGACTGCAATGGGGTATAAGCAAAAAAAAAAAAAAAAAAAAATATATATATATGAAAAAATTATATAAATAAATATATAAATATATAAATATATACATATACATATATATATATATATATGTTTGTGTGATTCCTTATATTTTATGTTACCTATTGCTATAATAATATACACAATAGCTATAGTATTAGCTAGAAAATTATTTTCTTCATCCCCACTGTTATCTGATGATCTTACTTCACCTTCATCTTTTGGCGTGGTATCATATGTTTCATATATTTGAGGTACATTAGAATAATATTCTGGTCTATTTTTATTATAATTAGGAACATTTTTTTGTTTATTATTATTTTTTATATTATCTTTTTTGTTCATATCAATACTTTTATCATTATTTTTCCTATTATGTATTTTTGAACTTTCATTACTATCATAAGAAAAATTATTAGATCCTATATCATCACTCAAATTTTCTATAGTTTCCATTAGTTCTACGTCTTTGGCATTCCTTTTCATTTTGTAATTTTCTTTAAAAACTGTCTTATTTAGATCATTCACTTGCATTTTGTTTTTTAGTGACATTTTTTTCTTTTTCAAAAAAAAAAAAAAAAAAAAAAAAAAATTACAAAATATAAGATAAAAAATGGGATAAAAGGATATGTCAAATTATAAGGGAAATGTCCCTATACTGTGTAAATGAATAAATAAATAATATAAATATAAATAAATAAATAAATAAATATATATATATATATATATATATATATATATATATATATATGTATGTTACTAATTAATGGTACACGTTATAATAAACTTATATATAATTATTTTATATATATGTATATATTTTTTTGCTAATTAACAAATATAAAAAAAAAAAAGGTGAAAAACTTTAACAAGGAATTTAATAAGGCCTTATTAAATTTCTATACATAAAATTATAAAATGTGTTGAATCAATATAAATAATTATAAGTATATATATATAGGTATATATTTATTTTACTTGTGAAATATTATTAATGTATCGTAAATATATATATATATATATATATAATTATACATAAAATAATTATAAAGTTTCCCTTCTTTTTCTCAAGGTTTATATACTCTATAATTATATTTTTTAACATTACACTTTTATATATAATATTTATATAAATACTTAATATTTTTCTTTTTATAAAATTTAATATATTTTTTATTGATTTTCCAATTTTTTTCTTTCTTGTTTTGTTGTTGTGTTTATATTGTTATTATTTTGTGCTTTTTTTTTTTTTTTTGCTTATATATTTATATTTTTTTTTTTTTCTTAATTGTACATAAAAATTAAAAAAATAAAAATCACACTTTTTTATACATATAAAATATGTTTATAAATATGTAACTGCAATTTTTATATATATATATATATGGGGAGAAATTATTTTCAGTACTTTTTTTTTTAATATATATTATAATATATGCTGCTTTTACTTTCTTTTTTTTTTTTCTTCTTTTTATCTTACATAATAACAAGGAATATAACATATATATATATGCAATATAAATAAATATATAATTAATATAATATAAACTTTTTCCTTTATGTATTAATATTGAAGAAAAGTGTAATGTGGAAATATAAATAATTTAATCTTATATAATATTATTTAATCTTTTATTTTTTATAAACATAAAAATATATTTAAATAAATAAATATGTAATAAAATGTATTATTTATTTATTTATTTATTTATTTTTTTCTTTATTTTTATTTATTATATGAAAAGATAATTCTAATATATATAATATATATATATATATATTATACATGTGATATATATATAAATATATAATTTATTTGTATTACATATATTATATATATTTATAATATTATATTTATTATTTAATTTTTTTTTCTTACATTTTGAATAGGACTTGAAATTAAAAAGTACAATTGTTATTAAAAAAAAAAAAAAAAGTAAAAAATTGTATAAAATAAAATCCTTATTTTGTTTTAATTTCCTATTTGTGTAAAACAATTTTTATATACACATAAAGATAAAATTAAATAAACAAAATAAAAATAAAATTATTAATGTGTATATATAATCATATATATAATAAATATTGTATATATATATATATATATATATATATATATATATATAATATTTTTTGTTTTAAAAAAATCAAATAAAGCACAAGTTCAGAAATTTTATCAAAGGTGAAAATTTTCTTTTACTTTTTTTTTTTTTTTTTTTTTTTTTTTTGGAAATGTTCATTAAATTATATAATAATTCATCTTTCTATTTTATGTAATAAATTAAGAATGAGGCTATACAAATTATTTATATATACTTTAATATTCATTAAAAAAAAAAAGGGAACATAAATATATATATATATATATATATATATGTATAATTTATTTAAAAGTTATTATTTTATAAGAAAGTATTATCGTTATCTTTTAAAAACACAAAACAAAAAAAATCAAGGAGTAATATTATAACAACTTATATATATATATATATATATATAGAAAAAAAAATAGAAACAGTAACATTAATAAATATATATATATATATATATATATATATATATATATGTGTATACCTTATAATAACTTATAAACTTTAGTATATGTATATTTTATAAAATAATAAATATATCTTTTTCATCATTGATTTTTTAAGAAATATGAAAAAAAAAATAATATATGTTTTGTTTTTCTTTGCTTTGTTTTTTGTTTAATTTTCTTTTTTTTTTTTTTTTTTTTGCCCTTCTTCTTTCATATGTGTGTGCACGCGTGCATAAGTACCTGAAGGCCTAGGTATTTTTATGAAAAGATAAAATATTGGAATATATAAAAATAAATGAGTACACAAATGTATATTTATTAGTTTATATTAATATATTTATGGGTTTATATAATAATATCGGTTTAAAGTTAGACATTTAAGAGTCTCATATATATAATATATATGTATATATGTTTGTTACCTCTATGTCTAATTTACTTAATTTTAAAAATATATATTCATTTAAAGGTTGAACATAAATAATGTGGCATATATATTTATTTTTATATTTATACTTTTCATATATCGATAAATCCAATTATTTAACAACATATAAAAATATAACATAATATAATATAATATAAAATAATATTGATTGTATATATATATATTTTATTCTAAGTCCAAAAAAAAAAAAAAAAAAAAGTAAAAAAATATTTTAAATGAAACATATAAAATAACACATTTATAAATCAATACGTTAAAAATACAAATAAATGATCTAATTAAAAATATATATATATATATATATATAAACATATTTATGTTTAATTTTTTAGCTTCTCATTATGTGTTTTTTTTTTTTTTTTTTTTTTTTTTTTTTTTAAATATCGTTAAGTCTTAAAAACATTTGTTTCCATTTTAATAAATGTATTAAGTACATATGAATATACCAATATATCATTTTCATTATCATTATTATTATATATTGGAACAACACATTTGCACATAAAAAAAATATATATTTACATAACAGTGATGAATTAATTAAATTCTGAACTGTTCATATAAATATATATATATATATATATATATATATATATGTTTATATTATCAAAGGAGTCTACTTTTTTTCTTAAATTTGATAGCTCTTGCTATATAAGGTGTAATAAGAATAGTTATTATAATTCTGATTGGTTCAGTAATTTTTGAAGCTACATAAGCAAAGATTAATTCTCCCCATAAGGAATCTATTTTTTTATGTAAATTATCATCTATATATTTATTCAAGTGCATTTTTTCTGATACATATTTAAGATCTGCTAAAGAAATATATTTGAAATGTACAAAAAAATAAGATGTACAGAAAGTTAATAAGAAAACAAAAAAATAAGTTCCTAATCCTACATATCCATATTTTTTAAAAAATCTTTTAATACTTGAATGTGCAATTTGTGAATTATTTTTAATTTTTGTTTGTAATTCTAATAATTTTTGTTTTCTTAATTTATATTTTTTTTTTTCTTCATAATATACATCCATTAAAGATTTATTTCGATTACGTTTTAAAGATGTAAATATATTCTTTTTCATATTCATTAAAGCTTTTCTATATGTATGTTCATTAAAATTTATTTTTATATTTCCTTTTTTTATTTGATATTTTAAAAAAATATTATTTATTTTATCTTTTTCTTTCTTTATTCTTTTCATTAATCTTCTATAACTATGTTTACATTTTAAATTATATAAACATTCTTTCATTCGTTTACTTAAAAGTAAAAAATACATATTTTTTAAATAATTTATTTTTAAAAAATGTTGTCCTTTTTTTAAATCTTTCTTATTATTATCTGAAATATTTATATTCTTCTTCTTTAATTTTATTAAGTTATCATTTGTCATTAAATTATCATTTTTTATAACGTTTGGAATATCTTTATTATTATTATGAATATTATTATCAATATTATTATCAATATTATTATAAATATTATTATTATTATTATTATTATCTATATTTTTCTCTTTATCTACTTGCATTTTTTTTTTATTTTCTTCAATATTTTTCTGTCCACTCTTGTTATTGTCTTTATCTTTCATATTGAAGGTAAAAATATATCTATTTTTATGTGTATATATATTATTTATATTTTCATATTTATATCTATCTATATTAATATTTGTAGGTGTTTTTACATTTCTTGTATTTTCATATTCTTTTTTCATAATAAAAGAACAAAAATATGAAAGACTTCCAGACCATTTTTGTTTATATTTTTCATTATATACATTCTCAAGAGTATTATTTAAAAGAGGGTTATATCCACAAATATTATTTTTTACTTGAAATTTATTTTTGTCATTAACACATTTTAAAAAATGATAACTACTATATTTATTATTATATTTATTTTTATGATATATTATATTTGTAATATCTTCATTATTTATAACACATGTTGCCTTCTTATTTTTTATTAAAGATGTTGAACTATAATCCTTTCTAAATTTTGTTTTTTTTAATATGCTTTTATTATTTTCTTTAACTAGCCAACATAATGAATTAAAAATTACATTACTCATAGTTTTTGTTCATTACACTTATATGTAAATACAAAAATAAAATCAAATAATCAAAAATATAAAAAAATATAAAAAAAATAAAAATAATAAAAAAAAAAAATAAAATAAAGACTTTTAACAACTTTATTTTGTAAGATGAAAAAGGTTTAAGGAACTGACATGGAAAGAACAATTTTTTTTATATGATCCAAAAATATTAAATATATATATTATATATATATATAATTTTAATAGTATTAGTATTTATATATCATAAAAAATGAATATTTTTATATTCATTATAACCAAAATAAAATGTATATATTATTATATATTAATTTGTTTTTTATTTATTACTTTTTCTTTTTTTTTTTTTTTTTTTTTTTTTCTACATAATATATACATCTTTTCGATTTTATAATAATCACAAATAAATATAATATATTTTTGTAGTGTATAAAAAAAATATACGCATATAAAATTCCTATCATTTAAAAATATTATATATATATATATATATATAATTTTTTATACATATAATTTAATGAAGAGAAAGATTAAATGAGTTATTACACCATGGTTATTTCATTAAAATTGAAATTATAAGATCATATATTTCAACATCTATGTAAAAATTAAATTATTTATATATAGAGAGGAATTTTTTTTTTATTTATTTTTCATAATAATCCTACACAAAGATGATTAATATAAAAATATACATCATCTTTATTTTGTCATGCCTTGAAGTTATATATATATATATATATATATTATATATATTAAGTAAAAAATTATATTTGCATCTTTTGTTTTTTTCATCCTTATATATATTCATAATAAAAACAAAATAACAATAATAATAATAATAATAATAATAATAGTTAGTGCCTTTAAAAATATATATACAATTTTAAAAATAATATATAAAAATGTACACATATATTTCTACTCAGTATTATAGTTTAAAAAAAATAAATGAGAAATGGAAAATTTTCTTGTTATATAAATAAATAAATATAAATATATTATTGTATGCTGTATAAAAATTTCTTAGTTTTTTCAAATAATAATAATCAAAAAATAAAAAATAAAAAAAAATAAAAAAGAAAAAAAATGAATAAGAAATATTTATAAAAAAGGTACATCAATATATTACTATACAAAAAAAAAAAAAAAAAATTTTTTTTTTTAAATACAAAAAGGTATAATAATATATGGTACACACAAAAATGGAAGTAAAATTTATATATAATATATATTAAACGGCAACAACAAAAAGAATTTTTTAAAATATAAATAAAATATATATATATATATATATATATATATATATATTTATTTATTTATTTATTTGTTTCCATTTAAATATATCCCTAATTTGGGGGGGGAGAGGGATGGTTAGAAAATATGTTAAATACAAAAAAGATACAAAAAGAGAGTTAAAGAATTCTTGAATCATTTACAATTAAGTACTATCATGATAATAGATAGAGGGTGTGGGAGGGGAGGAAAAATAAATAAATATACATATACATATATATATATATATATATATATATATATATTTATTTATTTATGGTGCAACACGGTTAATAGAATAATTATTCATATTATTACATACAAATATTTATTGAAATATATTATTTAACCAGTTGACTAAAATATTAGCACTTGATTTAGTATCTGGTTCTCCAGGTAAGGTATGACAACCATATTTTAAAATATAAATACTCAATTTTTTATATTTGTCTTGTTCTTTTGTAAGTTGACAATTTTTGTTATTTTTTTTTAATATAAAATTTTTATAGTGTCCATGGTCAAAAGGATTCCATAATTCTTTTTCATTTTTAAAAATATTTATTTTTGATAATTTAATATATGAGTTTTCAAAAAATTTACTAGATGTCTGATTTGAGTAATCTAAAGAATTGTATGAATTAGCTTGTGTATAATCTGCTTTTTCATACGATTGCATTAATTTATGTATTTCTATTTTCCCCTCATCATTATTTAGGGTTTGATAATTGGTACCTTGCATATCTCCTTTATTATTATTATTATTATTATCATCATTTTTATTATTATTATTATTATTGTCATCATTTTTATTAGTTTTATTAATATTAATTTCAGAATTTTCATTGTTATTATCATCATTGATGGTCATCATCATCATAGTATTATTATTTGTTAAGTTTCCATCATTTAAGGTTTTCCCATTTTGATCATCCGTTTCATTATTATTTATGGTGTTATCTTTTGCATTGTTTATACAGGGTGTATTCATAAATGAATTATTTGTTGTATTATCTGTATCTTTTGAAATAAGGTCATTTTGAAAACCTGTAACAATATCATTATTATTATTATTATTATTATCTTGAACTGTGTGAACTGCTGTTAATTTTTGCTTATCCTCCTTAGTACCATAAATATCCGTTTGACCACATTTTTTACTATACCTTTTATTTTTGTTTTTTAATCTTTTTTCTTCCTTTTTATTATAAAGACGTAACATTTTTTTCATAAAATCAATACTTCCTGAAGGGTCCACAATACAATCATGTTTTGATTGAATAACCATAATATCGGTATCACTTTCTTCTACATATTTTAATATATGATATTTTAAACAATTATCAGCTGCACTTACACATTCAGCTGCTATTTTAATATTTAGAGGCCCACAATATTGAAAAGGATCAATTTCAGAATCATGTTTTATCCATGCATATTTTGCATTGCTTTCTTTTACATTAACTTTTAAAAGAGGAAAGAAAAATTTTAGAAATTTTGTTGCAGAAATTAAAAGTTTATTAGATATTTTACTTTTTTGTTTTCCTAAGCTAATCATTGGAGATACAAGTATTAAACATTTTACATATGATTTCCATTCTTTATTTAATCTATTAATAGTTTCTAATGTTCTTAATGCTATACAACCACCCATAGATAATCCCATTATTATTATAGGTTTCATTTCATTTTTTTCTTTCCATTCATTTATAAATATTTCTAATGCTTGTATTGCATCTGATATAAAATTTTCAAAATCTTCAACAAAACATCGTTGATTTCTTGATCCTTCTGATAATCCATGTGATTGATTATCAATACCAAAAAAAGAAAAATTATTTTCATTTAATTTTTCTATCCAACTATTTTTATATGATAAAGTACGTTCTCCACAATTACAATAATTACAAACAACTCCACACATAGAGCAATAATAAACTGTTTTGTCATTACATCCATCGTAATAATAATAATTATTATTATTAATACTATTTTTGCTATTATTACTATTTTTACTATTATTACTATTTTTACTATTATTACTATTATTATTACTATTACTACTATTATAATTCTCATCTATTAATAATACATTATCATCATCTACCATCATATCATCATCACTATTCATTTCATTATCTGAACCTGTTCCTAATCTTTTATCATTATTTAAACCATTTGGATTTTCATTATAATTTGACATACAAGAAGAACATGATAAAAATTTCGTCAATTTCTTTTCTAATGTTTTTTTATCCATTAATTCGGATGAACTACATGATAAGGATGATGTCGTTTCATATATATCTCCTTCGTTTAATACAGATTTCTCAGTCTCATTATTCATAGAATATGATCCTTTACTTTTTATTAAACTGTTTTTTCTTAAATTTTCATATTCCATATTATTGTTATCATTTTCTTTATTTCTTGATAATGTGGATGGATATTTTTCTATATTTATATTTAGTTCTCTCTTTTCTTCTATGCTCTTACATTTTTCATGAGCTATCTCTATGTGCTTATTAATATCTACACCTACATTATCTTCATGCTTTTCATTACTAATTGTATTTGTTACATTATCTTTAATGATAGAATCATCATTATTGTTTCCAGACTCCTTCAATTCGTTTGTATAATTATCTAAATCGTGGTTATTCTCATTACTAACATTATTATTATTATTATCATCACTGGGTTTATTATTATTATTATTATTATCATCACTGGGTTTATTATTATTATTATTATTATTATTATCATCACTGGGTTTATTATTATTATTATCTTCACTGGGTTTATTATTATTATTATCTTCACTGGGTTTACTATTATCTTCACTAGGTTTATCATTATCTTCACTCAGTGTATTATTATTATTATCTTCACTCGATTTATTATTATCTTCACTCGATTTATTATTATCTTCACTCGATTTATTATTATCTTCACTCAGTTTATTATTATCTTCACTCGGTTTACTATTATTATTATTATTATTATCTTCATCCCTTTTTTGAACCCACATAGGACGCCCATAATAATTCAAATATTCATTCCTCAAATGAGATGTGATACCATGTAAGGCAAAAACATATGCTTTCGGATTTTCTGCTTTCCAAGAATATCTAGCTATTTTTAATTTATGTTTATTTGTAAAAAATTGAATTTCTGGATTTCCATCATCATATATTATATAATCATCTTTCTTATATTTTTCTTCATTTAACTCATTCTTAAATTTTGTTTCTGCATTTTGGATCTCTGTTTTATTTTCTTCATTCAAATAATATTTCTTATTATCATTCCTATTCAACCTTTTTATAACATCAATGAAATAATTCTTATTTGTATTATACTCATCATTACATGTATCTTTTGCCGATATATTTTCTTTACCTTTTCCTAGAGCCATTTGATAGACCTTATACACGCATATATAAAATTAAAATACACAAGATTTTTTCTTATTAATTTCTTTTTCTCGTTTTATAAAATTTAAATAAATTCATAAAACCTTTTATACACTGTATTATAATATATATATATATATATAATTATGTGTGGGTGCATATATGTATCATATATATAATTTACCAATACATGACAATATTTAACATATAAATTATATATAATGTCGTATATATATATCGTCAATATACTTTTTTTTAACTTGTACTTTTAAAATATAAATCAAAAAAAAAAAATTTAAAGAGAAAGACAAATATTACATGTACAAATATATTACATATATATATACACATGTCAGTTAAAAAATAAATCTTATTTTTTTATTTTTATTTTTTATACAAAATAAAATGTTCATGTGTATATATATATAATATTAAAATAAAAAAATATATATGCTTTGTATTATATAAAAATATTATATATATATATATATTTATATATAAACACTAATAAAGATGAATTATAGTATTTTTAAAGTATATATTATATTTTAAATTTTCCATATTTATAATTTTATTTTTTTACTTTATATATATATAGATATAGATATAAATATATAGATATATAATATTATTCCAATTATCCAACACATAGAATGTATTATCCTAATAATTTTTTTTTTTTCTTTCAAAAGAAAATTTACAATTTTCCAAAAATAAAATATATATATAAATTACAATAATAAAATGTAATATAATATATACATTTTTTTTTAGTAGGTAAGAAATTACTTTTAAAATAAAGCAATAAAAAATTATATGATTTCAAATAAAGCTTAAACCAAACAAACAAACAAATAAACAAACAAACAATAATTTACACGTATATATATATATATATATATATATATATATATATATATATATATATATATCTATATATATATATATTATATATTATATATTATATATTATATATTATATATTGGTATATATTTTTAAAATAATATTCAAAAAAAAAGCTCAAAAAAAAAATAAATAAAAAAAAATTTATGAATATAAAGGAGAATATAATTTTTTCATTGTTAATTTGGAAGATACTATATACTATTATATATACATGATAAAATGGAGAATCCTAAAAAAAAATTCACATACAAGAAATTTACAAAGAAAATGAAATTATATATATATAAATTAAAATAATAAATCTTTCTATATATATATATATATATATTTATATTACCGTTCTTTTTCTTTCCTTTTCTATTTTTTAATATATATATATTTATACACTTAAAAATGTTATAATCTACTTTTTACTTTTTCCGATGTTTAAACATGTAAAATAAATATTATGGGAAAATAAGATATATATAAATATATGTGTTAATATTATTCCTATTTTATTTTAATTTTACAAATATAAAAATAAACTAATTTTAAACGTTATATTATATAATACTCTTAATATATTTATATTTTTTATATTTATAAATTTAATAACTTGTACGACTTATTATATATATATATATATATTTAATATGAAGAAATATATTTTTATTAACTCGAGAAAATAAATATACTTATTCTAATATTTGGATTATATTTTTTTTAAAATATAAAAAAATTAAGTTCATAATTATATTTTAATAAATACCCTGTTGTGTACCTTTTTTTTTTTTTTTTTTTTTTTTTTTTTTTATGGTTTACTTTATATATATATATATAAAAAAATACTTAATACTTTTAAAATAAAGTTCTATTTAAATTGTACTAAAATTTTTTTATTAAAATAAAGTTATAAAATTATAGTTGTATATGTTATATATATATATATATATTAATAA
Organism: Plasmodium sp. gorilla clade G2; assembly: GCF_900097015.1. Classification (NCBI taxonomy): domain Eukaryota; phylum Apicomplexa; class Aconoidasida; order Haemosporida; family Plasmodiidae; genus Plasmodium; species Plasmodium adleri (nom. inval.). Next base: position 1,107,178 of record NC_041705.1, read on the forward strand.
TAAATTTAATTTTTTTTTTTTTTTTTATCCTTTTCTATTTTCTATATATATTTGGTTTGGTTGTTTATTTTATATATTATTTTTAAGGGCGTAAAGAAAATTAAAAGAAAAAGAAAAAAAAAAAAGTTATAAAATAAATAAACTAATTACCTATATAAATATAGAACAACAATGCTTTATCTATACATGCATATATATATATATATATATATATACATATTTTTCTTTTATGTTGTGTGTGTTAGAATAACTACAAATAAGACTTATAAATGACAATTTTTATGAAACTAGGTAAGTTTATATTTTTTATTAAGTACTTTTATCTTTTGTTAATATATAAATATAATTTATTAGTTTTATTTTATTTTATTTTATTATTTTATTTTTTTGGTTATGATGATAGCAAATTTTTCTTCATTCGATTCGAATAACATCAGTATTATGTACTTATGTAGGTGAATATATATATAGTCATAAGGAAATTTTTTCGATTAAAAAAAAAAAAAAAATATATATTTATATATATATAAGATTTTTAATTATACAGTTCATTATTGAAAAAATGTAAATTTTTCTTTTTATTTTTATTTGGCTAGAGATAAAATTTATTTGAATAAACTTACTGATAAGGGCATTTCAATTTTAAACCATTTTGAATATGCATTTCCTTTAATTGAGGAAAGCTCTATTTGATGTTTATATAACTCGTTAAACGATTTTTTTAGATGTTCTCTTTTTTTATCATAAAGAAAAGTTTCTATAACAATTAGCTGGTTTAAAAAAATTTTCCATTTGCAACTCTTTAATGATATCAGCTATATAAACATGAAAATATAAAATTTATAAAATTGATATTTTAAATAATTATATATATATATATATATATATATATATATATATATATATATATATATGTGCATATTTTGTCATACTAGCCTTTTAAAGTGCTCAAACCATTCTTCATTTCCAATCGGAAAACTTTTCTGTAAGACAAAAAATAAATAAATAAACAAATATATATATATATATACATATCTTTAGATATGTAAATAATTTTATACCACTTCATATTTCTTTTCTACTAAATAAATAATTGCATATTGAATTATTTCAATTAGAACAGTAACATTATCAACTTGGAAGAAATCCAAGTTCTCGTAATTTTTTTCTATTAAATCGGATGCATATACAATACCTATCAAAATAAATAAATAAAATAATATAAAGGGTATAAAAGTAATATATATATATATATATATATTTATTTACATTAATTATTACATAGTTCATTCCTGTTTTCATTCTCGTCGATTATAATTTTTAGCAGATCGACAAGAGCTTGCCTGGAAACCCAGCTAGCCATATCATTAGCTTTCCAAAAAAAAAAAAAAAAAAAAAAAAAAAAAAAATAGCCAAAAGTCAGGTAATTATTTTGTGTGTGTGCAAAATAATAATATATTTATAGATAGTTAATAAATAAAAAAAAAATAATAATAATAATAAAATAAAACATATATCTATATTCTTTTTGTAGAAATAATATTTTACGATCTGGTATGAAATAGAAAATTTTTCCTAATAATTCATTTATACAATTATTAATTAATATATTTGTATCACTGTTTTGTTCTACTTGTTCTGTTAAAGAATAAAATATTAAAAAAATATATTTTTTTTTCTCTTTCATATTATTTTAATTTTTTAATTTTTTTTTGTTGAATTGTAGATCCTACTAATAAATATATTAATATGGTTTTTAATTTCTTTATCAAATAAGCTATTACTATCATTTTTTTGCATTAAAAAAATAATAGGATTTGTACAATAATAAATAAGCTTATCCATAAATATTTTGACCATATTATGGATAATATCATTTGCTTCTTTATGTCCTTTCTTATTCATATTATGTGATTTTAATTGATATTTCAGTTCTATATAAAATATAAAATATTATTTATCTGTGATAAATAGACAAATAAAAAAATAAAACCATACATACATACATATATATATATATATATATATATATATATATATATATATATATATGTATATATTTATATATTTTACAAACCATTGTTAAAGGTGCTTATAAAAGATATAATTAATTCGTATTCAATATTTTCATAGTTCAGATCATTTATTTTGCACTAAAAATAATTTGCAAAAGGAAACATGAAAAAAAAAAAAAATTCATATTTATATAAAAGGTTTTTTTTTTTTTTTTCGATATCTTCTTTTATTTATTTATTTATTTATTTTATTTCATTTTCAGAAACCGTATTTGAATATTTAAGGCAAAAATCTTGTAGATTAAAAAACGCCACGTTTATATTTTCTACATTTTCTTTTTTATCAGATAAGGCAAGTGGTGTTATTATATTCTCTTCATTTGCAAAGGTGTCTTTTTTTTTTTCAATTATATTTTTTTTCCTTTGAGATATAATATTTTTAGCTTTATCTAATATTGTCTATTAAATTATAAATTAAATATTTAATATAAATTTTAAAAGGGTCATTCAAAATATATATATATATATTACATACCAATTTTTTTTTATTTTTTTTTTATTTGACCTTTTTTAATTCTCTATTAGTTAAAGCCTTTAAAATTTCATCTTCCATTTTAACAAAAGAAAAGAAAATAATATGGTGATATATAATATATACCAGTTGTATATTTGAAAAAAAAAAAAAAAAAATAAGACCAATTTAATAGGAATGAATATATCCTGAAATAAGACCGATTTTTTTTTATTGAATCATTAATGTGTATAAAGAAAAAAAGGAAAATAATGTTTTATATGAAACAAAAAAAGAAATTGTTTACTTTTTGAGGTGTAGTGGAAAAAAATAATAAAATAAATTATTAATAAAAAATATATTATAGTTATATTATATACTTTAATTTTTGTTATTTTTGGGCTTTAACATTTTTTTTATTTTAATATTTTTCATTTTTGAAAAATGAACAACATATAAAATATAGTTTATATATTTATTGTGATTTATAACGAATATTATAAATCTTAAAAAATAAAGTGAAATATAATTACATTCCATTAAAATGAACATTTAAAATGTACATACAACAACATTTTAAGGAGTATATTTATTATTATTATTTATATATCTACACCCTAATTGCTATTTAATAATACTTATTTATACAACGTCATCAATATATAATATATATATATTATAACAATATTAAACATTTCAAAATAAACCTTTAAATAATAAATCCATCTTACAAAAAAATACATAAAATAAATCATTTTATTTTTATATAATTTATAAATCATCAACTTATTTTAGCTTTTGGAAATTTTTTAAATTAAAATCTCTTAAAATATTTTTATAAAATAAAGAAGGTATTGAACTTTTTTTTTTTTTCCTATATTTATCTCTATTTTAAGGTTCATTAAGTAGAGATAAAAATATTTATTGTAATATAAAATTATAAAATTTATCTATATATTTTATATATATATATATATTAAAATACCTTTTTTTTTTTTTTTTTTTTTTTTTTTTTTTAATTTTTATGATGTATACATATATAAATATTAATATTAAATAAATAATTTTTTTAATTTTTAATAAAAAAAAAAAGGATGATGTTATTCTTATAACTTATATATTATATATAATATGTTTATATAAATAATCTTTATATTTAAGCAAAAGAAAAAAAAAAAAAAAAAAATTTAAAAATGATGAATGTTAATAAAAATATAATATATATATAACATTTTGTAAATATAAATTTTTAAAAACTAATATATATTTTATATCATTTTAAAAAATAATTTTTATATGAATAATTTTATAAAAAAAGTATATTACATATTAATAATATATATATATATATATATATATATATATATATATATATATGTATAATAAATTTACATTATTATTTATTAACTTTAATAACGATAGGTACGTTTTTGATATTAAAAAATATACATAGTTAAAAATGAATTTTTTTTAGTACTTAATTAATATACATAAACAAAAAGAAAATATTGCATATATATATATATATATATATGTATAATATATTTATGTTAATAAGAAAAAAGAATAAACATTAATAAGATTTAAAATATTAAACATGATTAAAAAAAAAACATATTTATATGGTTAAATTACACTCAACGATTTAATTTTTTTTTTTTTGAATATTTTATCGTTATTTATTTTTTAACCTAAATTAAGTTATCATTCAATTTTTTATTTTCCCAAAATAAAAGTTGTATTGATATTTCTCTTCATATTCCCGGTATTTTCAACGCCCATATTAGGGCAGCTTCTTGTTAAGTAGTGTTGATTTTGCCGTAACAAAACGGAGAGGAACAAAAATAAAAATATTAAAAAATTTATAAATAAATTAAATATTATATGTGTATGTATATCTAATATTATATGTATTATTCTCTCAACTTCAAAAAGGTATTTTTTTTTTTTTTTTTTTTTTTTTTTTTGTTTGGGAATTATGAAAAATTATAATTTCATTTAATATTCTATGCACATTGAAAGCATAAAAATATAACTGATATAAAATAAATTTATAATATGTTTATTATTATTTTATCTCTTCAAATGAATATACCACAATATTATAAGACATACTAGTTTTTATTGTAATATTATTGTATATTTTTTTTTTTTTACAATAAATCTCTTAACTATTATGTGTATATATTTAAAGGTGTTAAAAAAATATAAAACAGGAAGGTGCATAATATGTATATGTATATATATATATATATATATATATATATATATATAATTATTCTTCCTCTTGATTGTCCATTTAATTTCTTTAAATAAATATATATATATTATATAAATGTCCATATAATTATATAAAAAAAAGGAAAAAATCATAAAATTATTTTAAAAATATATTTACGTAGTAAAACAACAAAATGATAATATTATAACAAATATAATAAATGGATATTTAACATTATAAAATAATATATATATATATATATATATACACGCACACATATATATATTTATTTATTTTATATAATTTATCGTATTAGAAGGTCCTTTTGTTCAAATATTACAAGGGTTTTTATTTTTTCCCTTGTTTTTATAAAAATTGTGTAAAATATATAATTCATATGATATAATATTTGTAATGAAAATATTAAAATAATACATACATATATAATTAAAAGATTTATAATGTGACACCCTTCTATATAATTTATTAAGACGCTGCTTTTTTTCAAAACACTACATTTATAATTGTATATTAATATATATTTTTTATTCCTGAAGTTATTAAAATTTATATTACAACTTATAAGCTATTAACATAATTTTTTTAAATTTAACACTTGTATATCGTATTGAAAAAAAAAAAAAAAAAAAAAAAAAAAAAAAAAAAAAACTTTGTTTCATGTTTTTCTTTTTCTAAAAAAAATTTACATATTTTTTATAAATATTAACATGAAAAATAAAGTAGAATAATATTGCTATTATTTAATAATCCCAGAAAGTACAATCAATGCACAAAAAAAAAAAAAAATATATATATATATATGTATAATATATACATGTATAATATGAATAAAATATATATATATATATATATGTAAAATATATATATACATATATATAACATATAATTGATAGCATTAAAATAATTATATATTATGGGTAATTTAATGATTTCCTTTTTGAAAAAAGACACACAAAGTATTACTTTGGAGGAGCTAGCCAAAATAATAAAAAAGTGCAAACACGTCGTTGCCTTAACAGGGTCAGGTACATCAGCAGAAAGTAACATCCCAAGTTTCCGAGGGTCATCGAATTCGATATGGAGTAAGTATGACCCAAGAATATATGGAACTATATGGGGTTTCTGGAAGTATCCTGAGAAGATATGGGAAGTAATACGAGATATATCATCTGACTATGAAATAGAAATAAACAATGGTCATGCAGCATTATCAACTTTAGAAAGTTTGGGTTATTTAAAATCAGTAGTAACACAGAATGTCGATGGATTACATGAAGCAAGTGGGAATACAAAGGTTATATCATTACATGGGAATGTATTTGAAGCAGTATGTTGTACATGTAATAAAATAGTAAAATTAAATAAAATAATGTTACAGAAAACATCTCATTTTATGCATCAGTTACCACCTGAATGTCCTTGTGGAGGAATATTTAAACCGAACATTGTATTATTTGGAGAGGTTGTTTCATCAGATCTTTTAAAAGAAGCAGAGGAAGAAATAACAAAATGTGATTTACTTTTAGTAATTGGCACATCATCAACAGTATCAACAGCTACTAATTTGTGTCATTTCGCTTGTAAGAAAAAAAAAAAAATTGTGGAAATTAATATATCCAAAACATATATAACAAACAAAATGTCTGATTATCATGTGTGTGCAAAATTTAGTGAATTAATTAAAGTGGCAAATATATTAAAAGGGGTCAAGTGAAAAAAATATGACACTAAATGTAGCTCACACGTACATATATAAATATATATATAAATACATATATAAATACATATATATGTACATATATATATATTATTTATTTTCATTTTATTTTTTAATTTTTTTTATATTTCATGTTCCTAATGTGGATACATTCTGTTCATTTGAAAACTTTTCTTTTAAATATAAAAATATGGATTTTATTTTTTCATCATCTGGGATATCAGAAAATTTATGTATATGTCTAAAAAAGGTACATAATATGGTGACACATTTTTGTATATGCTGGAACCATAATATCCATTGATCATAATTAGTTGTAATATTAGGTTCTTCTAAATAAATATATATATTTTCGTTATTAATATCTGTATTTATATTTTTTAATATTGGTAAAATTTCATCTGTTTTTTTTAAAACAAAACCAATTAAAATAAATAAAAATAAGATACCTTTTTTTGAAAGTATATTTTTTTGAAAAGTTTTATTCATAAGATTAATTAATTTTAATTGTTGGTTATCTATATTTTTAACTAATTCTTCTAAATATTCTATTAAATTTTTTAATGCTTCTTTAAATAATTTGAATTCATTATTTTTATAAATCATATATATACAATCAATAAAATATATAGAATTATTTAATAAAAGTTCATTTTCATTATCATTTATAATATTTGTATATATATTATTAATATTAACATTATTTCCATTTAATTGTGTATAAATATATTTAATAGTTTCATATTTATTACATGCATTTGATATTTCATCATATAAAAAAGAACATTTCTCTTTAATTATGGTTTTCATAGTTTCTATTCTATTCATTTTATTATTATATTCTTCTTGTTCTTTTTTTAGTAAATTTTCTTTTTCTAAATTCTTTTTTAAAATCTCTTCTTGTTCTAATTGTGTTTTTATTCTTCCTCTATTAAGTAATTCTTTTTCATTATTTTCTTTTTCTTTTTCTTCTAATAACTTTTTTTCAATTCTTTTATTTTTTTCAATTTCATAATTTTCTTTAAATACAGTCAATTCTTCTTCATATATATTATATAATATATCAAACCTTTCTAATAAAACATCAACATTTTTTATCATCTTTTCTCCATATATCTTTTTTTCTTCATTAGTTTCATTTCTTCTTATTCTAATTCTTGTTATTATTGGTTGTATTTTTTTTATTTTCTCTTCAAATTCGTCATATAAACTAAGCTTATTGAATACTTCTTCTTCTTTAGCATTTAGTAATTCACTACAAATTTCTTTCAGTTCCTCAATGCACGCAGATGCTACTTTATAATCGGTCATTCGTAAGTAAAATTAAATAAATGTAAATATTATATAAATATATAAGAAATAATATGCTTTTTAATATAAAGGATTCTCTTTTTTTAAAAACATACATATATATATAAATATATATATATATTATATGTACATATTCCTATATACATTTATTACTTTTATATATATCTTCTTATATATATAATATTGTTATTATTTTCAGTATCAAGCTTTTTTTATTTATATTTCAGTTTTTTAGATACCTATTCATTTTTCCATAACATTTAAAATAAAAGAAAAAAAAAGAAGAAAAAAAAAGATATTTTTAATTATATATTAAAATTTTGTGTATGTATATATGACTAAACATTTATTTATAATATATATTTATATATACATATTATATATATACATATAATTTCTTCTTTTTTTTTTTTTTAAATATAGGTGAATATTCTTATAAATATATTCTTTTATTTTATTTTATACAAAAGGGTTGTGTTTTATATAAAAAAAATGTTGATTCAACAAAAAAAAATTGACAAGAAATATAATAACATTATAAAAAATATATATACATATATATATATATATAATATATATATAATATAATATAACAATTTAATAAATTATAAAACAATCTCCATGGATTGTCATATATTAATCATATAAATAAATAATAGATTTATAAAATAAAATATTTCGTTAATTATAATATATACAATTAATTATATTGTTTAAAAAAATATATATATAAAAAAATAAAATAATAATTAATTAAAACAATATATATATATATATATATATATATAGGATATATTTAATAATCTATTGCCATTTCTCTTTCTGCCCTTTCGAGGAGTGTTAAATTTTTTGTTTCCTTCTCACTGAAAAAAAAAAAAAAAAAAAAAATACATACATATATATATATATATATATATATATATATATATAATATTCTTATAATATCCATACTATGAACAATATATATATTTTTTTTTCTTTTCAAACTTACAATTTATAATCATAAAGAAGTTGAAAGGCTCCAGTTCCAATAGGTATGTTTTTTCCTACAATTATACTCTCACTTATATTATTTATTTCATCCACATTTTTAAAAAATGATGAAACAAATAAATGTTCATTGGTTTCTTCAAAAGATGCTAACATTAAGGTACTCTGTCGAGCCTTTTGTATTCCAAACCTGTTTATACCTAAAATATCTCCACTAAAAAAAAAAAAAAAAAAAAAAAAAAAATAATATAAGAAGATATAAAAATGTAGCTAACTAAAAGGATATATAAATAAATAAATATAAATATATTTATATATATATATTTATATATCTTTAAATAAACTAACGTAAAGGCCATAATATCGGCTAGGAGCATAATGTGTCTAATATCTATATCAATACTATAAGCTTCTACACATTTTTTAATTTCATTTATTATTGTTATTCTGGCTGCTTCTATACCCAAAACCTAAGAAAAAAAATAAAATATAAAGAATATTTTACAAATATATATATATATATATTTACATATGTATCTTCCGTTTTTTGTTAATTACTTGAAAAACGTTTATGACATGATTAGAAATGATGTGCTTAAAATCAACACCTTCTAAACCAAGAACATAATTCAATGAATTTCCTTCTACTAATATTGAGTATACAGTTTTTTTTTTTTTTTTTTTTTGAATATGTTTTTTGTTTCCATGACATATATTTAAATTTTCATCATAAAATTCGATTTTCTCATTATTAATATCATGTACATTTATTTCATCAAAGTTTAATGTATCTAAATTTATAGTGTCTAAATTTATAAGGTTGGGTTCTTTATTTATATTTTCTTTTTTAGCATTTTTTTCTTTTATTTTGTATCTTAACCTTTCTATAAAATGTTCTTCGACATTTTCTAATATGCTACCATTGTCATTAAGATTGTTTCCATCATTGTTAATGACATCAATTTTATTATTATTATCATCAATTATATTATCATCATTTATATTATCATCAATTATATTATCATCAATTTTATTATCATCATTTATATTATCATCATTTATATTATCCTCAATTTTATTATCCTCAATTATATTATCATCATTTATATTATCATCAATTATATTATCATCAATTTTATTATCCTCCTCAACATCCTTTTTTTCTTCACTCTTCAATTCACTAACAACGCTATCCTTTTCTGGCATATGAATAATATTCTCTCTCTTCTCGAGATTATCATCACTTTCTTCTTTCTTAACACGAATAGCAATATTATTTTCGTCTTTATTATTATCTGTTTTTTCATATACCTTTGTGCCTTGAGAAACATTATAATACTCACCCATATCATCACATATTTCATCTTCATTATCTGTTACTTCAATATCTTCTTTTTTTATGATACACCTTTTAATATCTTTATCTCCATAAATCAATAGATCTAGTAAACCTTTTTTTAAGGATTCCATTTGAAAAAATATAAATTCATCATTTTTTAAAGAAATATGTAATTTGTATTTATTTATTACATTAATATGTATTTTATTAATTTTTATTTTATTAATATGACTTTGTTTTAATATAATATCTTTGATATTGTATGCATTGATATTTAGAAAAAGCTTCTGAATTAATTCTTCATTAAATTTTACAGATAGAAATACACCTCGACTAGTATAATCTTCTTTTATATACATACAAATATCACGTATTGTTGTCTTTTCTAATTTAGATTTCATCATTAAAGCAAAATTATAATTATCGTTCACTTCTAAAGGGATGTTTAATATTGGTGTTTGAATACTGTTAGATGCGTTAATTATTTCTTTTATTCTAGGAACACCTAATGTCACATTCATGCTAGCCACACCTAACAAAAAAAAAAAAAAAAAAAAAAAAAAAAAAAAAATATACATATATATAATATATATATATATATATATGTAATATACACAATGTTGGAATTATTAACCCATTACAAGCATTTGATATTTATTTATTTTTTTAAATTTTGTAAGTACCTGCAAAGTGAAAAGTTTTCAATGTCATTTGTGTTCCGGGCTCACCAATGGACTGAGCTGATATTGAACCTACAGCATCACCTGGTGTAGATATATATTTAAAATATTTATATATATTAAAAAAGATAAAAAGATATAACTGTTTTAAATTAATAAAAGAATAATTATGAATAATATATCTATGTGATATATCATAATTTTTAATAATATAATTAAAATAATCATTTTTTTTAATTAATTCAATAGATTTTTTAAAACTAAAATATTTATATATATTTATAGCTTTAATAAATAACCATTTTTTTATTTCTTCCATATATATTTTCATTTTCCCCGTATTTTTTTGATGAGTTGGTTTTTCTTTTTTAGATAATTTCGTATGAAGAAATATATTAGTAGGAATGATATCTGTTAAATATTCTAATAAAAAGCTAGTCCATTTTATTATTTCATATGGAAATAAAATATAATGTTGTTTGTATGATTCTACATATTCAAAAACACTAACAAAACCAATTACATTTTTAAATATTTGTCTATAATATTTATTATGATATAATATATCATTTTCATTTATATTATAAAAAAATTCTTCAGAGAAGTCATTATTTTTATCACCTATATGAATAGTTGTTGTAAATTCAGTATTATTATTATTATTATTATTACTATCATTATTATTATTATCATCATTATTATCATTATCATTATTATTATCATCATTATTATTATTATTATTAGTTGTTGTTGTGAGTTTATAATTATTTATATCAATATTTTCCTTTTCTTCTTTAAGATGATATATTCTTTTTTCTTTATTTTTTATTTTTATAATTTTCTTTACAATCACAGAATCCTGATCAGATGACCAATAATCTTCATGATTGTCCATTTTATTTTTCCATCGATTTAATTTCTTCTTTTCATTTCTATATATATTATTAATTATCTCGATTTTTTTTTTTAAGTTTTTACTCATGCTATTATATTTTGACTGTACGAATTTTTTTTCTGAATTGTTCAGGAAAATTTTTTTTTTATCGATCAAATTTTTTATTTCGACAACATTTCTATATTCATTTACAAAATGATAGATGGAATGATAATCTTTAGGTGGTAATATGACATTATTTTGTATTAAAGACAACTGATGGTTAAGTAAATGATGTTTGTTTTGTATATCTGTACATTTCATATAATCACATGAAATATTATCATTACAATGATAGATTTCTTCTTTTTTTTTATCTGAGGCAACACATGCATTTTTTGTTACGACTTTGTTGATGCATTCTTGAGAATCGTCATGTATATCTGTTATTGTTGCTTTAAATGATTGTTTTTCTTTTCTTTTATTTTTATATAATTTTTTCATTTCCATTTGTTCAATATATGTATTATTATCATTACATGTATTATTAACAGTTATATGTTCTTCTATACTTAGCTTCGAAGAAGAATCATTTTCCTCCTGATCATTTATAAATGGAATATTTTTATTTAAATCTAAACTAGTGATAATATCTTGATAATTACATTCCATATTTGTATAATATTCCATAATTTTTTTAACTAAGAATTCATCATGTTGTAAAGGTATGAATAGATCTTCTTCTACAATATTATTGGAAACCAGTCTGTTAATAATATTATGTATAACAAATGATTCGTTATGGACATAACAATTATTACTATAACATTTGATATTACTATCACTTTTGATATTACTATCACATTTGTTATTACTATAACATTTTCTATTTTTATCCCATTTGATATTACTATAACATTTTCTATTTTTATCACATTTGTTATTACTATCACATTTTCTATTTTTATCACATTTATTATTAGTTGCTTTATTTTTATGATGTATGTTATCCATGTGCGGCATTTGATTTTTATAAGATAATAACAAATGACTAGATGATATAGATACAATATGATCAAATACTTTATCAAACTGATCAAGATATGTATTATTATTATCAATATAAGAAGGATTTAATGCATCATCTCCATATATAAATTGTACTATTTGTTTATCACATGATCTTACAGAATAATCATAATGAATTGATAAATCTTCTAAAGCTTTCATAAGTCTTCTTTGCATGTAACCAGTTTCAGCTGTTTTTACAGCTGTATCTACTAAACCTTCTCTACCTGACATAGTATGAAAAAAAAATTCGGTTGGACTTAAACCTGTATAAAAAGAGTTCTGTACAAATCCTCTACTTTCTGAATCTTTACAATGAAAATGGAAATGTGGTAATGTTCTATTTATAAAACCATTTTGTATTCTTTGACCTGCAACATTTTGTTGTCCTACACATGCAATCATTTGTGCTATATTAATTAATGCTCCTTTAGCTCCTGAATTAAACATAATTAATGGTTTATTTAAATAATGTAAATACTGATTACACGTTTTTCCAGCATCATTTCTTAAATCGTCAAGTATACTTTTCACTTTGATTTCTAATGTTTCTTCTAATGTACATCCTGGTTGTATTTGCATTTTCTTTTCATTATATAATAGAATTTCATTATTTACTTTTTCATATCCTTTTAATAATAAATCTTTTTTTTTCTCAGTTAATGTTGGTGATGGTGTTACATCGTCAATTCCTATAGTCATACCTTTATTAGAAAAATATCTACTAGTTAATTTAGATAATCTATTCATAATCTTTAATGCTATATGACTTGAATTGTGATGAATTAAATAATAAAATAAACCATACTTTGATGAACCTAATACTTTTTTCCCTAAAGAACCACATATTAATTCAGATTTATAAAAACAAACATAAGAATCATTTACACATAAATGTTTTAAATCTCCATATTTATTAGAATATTCTCTTTCTTGTATTTCAAAATTAATAATTGTATTCTCTTTTTTATTTGGTTTTATTAACACACTAATTAATTGTTTTCCTGTCCATAATTCTTTTGGTTTTAATATAGCTGGAATAGGTAATTCAATATATAATGAAGCATCAGAAAAATAAGAACATAATAAACAAAATGTATCTCTATCTAAAAATGTATCTTTATTTGTAATTATATAAGATGCAGATAAAAAATCTTGTGTTAATGCTATTATCACTTCTCCATTCTTAGGAGTTATTAAATTATGTTTTACACTCATTAAATATAAAGCTTCAGCACGAGCTTCTTCTGTTTGAGGTACATGCAAATTCATTTCATCACCATCAAAATCAGCATTATAAGGAGAACATACACACTCATTAAAACGAAAAGTTTTGTAATCCATAATTTTTGCTTTATGACACATAATAGACATACGATGTAAAGATGGTTGTCTATTAAATAAAACAATATCTCCATCACATATATGTCTTTCAACTATATCTCCAATATTTAAATGTTGTATAACATGATTTTTATTTGCATATTTTAAACTTATTTTATTGAATTGACTATTTTTCCTTTCTTCTTCATTATCTTGTGTGTGACTATAACTATTATTATTATAAATATTACTAATACTATTACTATTATTATTACTATTATTATTATTATTATTACTATTATTATTACTATTATTATTATTATTATTATTACTATTGTTTATATCATTGTTCACATTATCTATGTGAGATATATCTTTTAAGGTATTATTACTATTAGTAGTATACGAATTATTATTAACATCTTTTATATTATATCTAACATTGTTACTGTTGTTATTAATATAATTATTAATAACATTAAATATATTACTACTATTATTCATATTATTCATATTGTGAATGGTATTAATGTCTGAAGATGGGTCGATAGCCTTTTTTGACTTCTTTATTATATAATTTGCTCCTGGCCATTTATTACAACCATTTTTTATTAACCTTTTTAATTTATCAATATTATATTTATTAACTGTCTCAGGATATGTCAATCTCATGGCAATAATTTTTGGTATCACCACTTCATCTATAGATATATTAGGATCAGGTGATATGACTGTTCTACTAGAGAAGTCAACTCTTTTTCCTGATAAATTACATCTAAATCTTCCTTCTTTTCCTTTTAATCTTTGACAAATCCCTCTTCCTGGCTTAGATATATTTTGTGTTGCTAATAATTGTGACACTGCTGGTGAATCACTATTAATAAATCTTGTAATTTGTAATTGTAAGAATTCGACATTCCCTAGAAATTGATTGGTTTGATATCCATTAGTACATTGATTATATATAGTATTATTTAATTGTGTTATTTCAGAAAGAATACAAGTTAAATCATCTTCAGCTGTTCCATGTTCATCAATTATAACAGATGGTCTGATTGTATTCGGTGGTACTAATAAAGCAGTTATAATTAATTTTTCTGGATTTTCTATATTTAATAATTTAACATGATAAGGATTAATATTTTTAAATAATTTCAAAACATATAAACTATTTAAATCTTCTTCTTTTATAATCATTTTCCCATTTTCTTTTATTTTTAATATATGTTTTAATTTCATAAATTGATCTAAGCTAGGCTTTATTATTTTTTTAATTACTCCTTGTGGACTACCACATATATAACATTTATTTACTTTTTTACAATTATTTAATATTCTTTTAAATAAATGTTTTTTATAAAAGGAATCATCTGTACTCTTTTTTTTTAAATTACAATAAAATTCAATTTTTTCTTTTGATAATAATATGTTTGAACAATATTTACATATACAATATAATATATGTATAATATATTTATAATAACCAATATGAAATACTGGATAATTTAATTCTATATAACCAAAATGTCCTGAACAATTAATTAATCTTTTATTACATGTTTCACATATAGAATTACTTTTATGAGCTCCAAGTTTTAAATCTAAAACACCATAAGGATAAGGTATACCACTATTATTCTTATACATCTCTCTATTCATTATTTTCACTTCTGAATATTTTATTATATCCTCTTTACTCATAATACCAAATCTAATACTTTTTATTTCACAATTACTTTTTATATCTTTTACAAATCTTTTCTTCATGCTACTTTCTTCAATGAGCCTTTTAAGCTCCTCTATATCGATATTTTTCTTCTTCATCATCATGAAAAAAATAATACAACAAAAAGGTAAATAATAAAAAAAAAAAAAAAAAAATATATATATATATATATATAAATATATTTATATATATTTTTATATTTATATATTTATATATTTATATTTTTTGTTATATTCTATTATATATTTATTTCTCTTTGTATGTATTTAAATTATGTAATTTTATGGACACGCGTCACATTGAACATTTATTCTTCATGTGACTTTCTAAATATAATATTCATCTATATTACAACAACATATACATCTTTTATTAAATATATTCTGTTTATTATTATAAATAATATATTTATTATTACATTTTTTCTATCATTATATTTTTTTTATACTGTCACATAACTTTTATATAAACTCCCATACATTTGTCATTATATATATTATATATATTATATATATATTATATATATATATAATAGTTTATATTTATATAGGTTAATTTTTTTTTTTTTTTTTAAATAACTAATTATTAATTATCATGTTTTCTTTCTTATTTCTTTCATATATATAAAAAGAATTAAAAAGAAAACGAAAAAAAAATATATATATATATATATATCATAAATTTTTATCATAACATCATACATTATATATATATATAATATATATATGTTTACGTTTGCGTTTGTGTTTATTTATTTATTTTATTATTTTTTTTTTTTACAGTTATTAAAAAACAATTATTAACATTACAAATTCTTTTAAAAACAGAAACAAATCTAACTTGAATTTAATTGAAAAAAATTACATTAAGAATTATATCTATAATTCTAAATAAAACTATATATCTAATGTTCAAGTACTATAAAGTCATGTTGTATATATATATATACATATATATGTATATATTATATATAATATTACATAGATATAATTAATTGTACGTATTTTAAATATGTAAAAAATTTATTAATATATTAATATATATAATATGTAATTATTTATTCATATATATATATATATAAGTATATATTTTATGAATTTCCTTTTTTTTTTTTTTTTCTTCTTCTTTTTTCGACCTAGGCATATAAATCAATATCACATAAAAAAAAAAAAAAGAAAAGAAAAAGAAAAAGATAACATTAAAAAGTTTATATTATCATAATATTTCTTTTAATATTCATACATATAGTTAAAAAAAAATTACGTCAAATAATATATATATAAACGACAACAAAAATGAAATTCATAAATAAATAAATATATATATATATATATATATATATTATATAACCATTTTTTTAACTTATATTTTTTCGTATAGGGAAAAATTAAAATATACATATATCATAAAGAAGATCTCTTTTTTTTTTTAATATATATACACATATATTTATAATATATATAAATTCTTATAATCTATATATATTGTTTTACCTTTTTCATATGAATATATATTAAAAAACAGAAATTTTTTTTTTTTTATTTATTTTTGTACACATTTGCAATTTTCATTTTCAGCAAATTTTTTACATATCTCATTCTTTTTTCTTTTTTTTTTTATGTTATTTTTAAGTTACATTAAAAAAAAAAAAAAAATAATAATAATAATAAATTAATAAATAAATAAATATATACATATAATATATATATAAAACCATTAATAACATTATATTTATTCAATAAATATTATTTAAAAAAAAAACACACATGTGAATAAAAAATTAAACATATTATACACTTAAAAATAAATACATAGGAATATATTCAAATATACACACATAAATATATACATATATATATATATGTACAATATTTAGAATATCATTTTATTATACAAAGGATCTACGCCAAAAAACTATGTTTCCTTTTGAATCTGCTGAAACCATTAAAGTATCAATGCTATTAACAACAACAGCCATTACGGGTGCCTAAATAAAAAATATATTATATGTATGAGGTGGATTTATAATTATTTATATATTTTTTTATAGAAATAAAAAATACATACATATATAAATACACATATAAATACACATATACATATATATATACATACACATATTTTTTTTTCATCTGTTGGTGTTTATTTTATACCTTGTGGTGCTTTAAAAAGATCAACTTATAATTCGATTGAGGTAATAAAGAACAAATATATATGTTTCCGTCCTCTGAACCTGACACCACCCATCCTCCTCCATATTTTGAATAACAATTGCGTATAGGAAGCAATGCATGATTTATTCGTATTCTATGTTTGACAGATAATGTTGTTAATATTCCTTTGTTTCCATATATACATTCTATAATACCTATATGATTATCACATGAATTTACAATAATTCCTGGAGATGTTTTAATTGAATGTCTTGGTATAAACTTTATACATGTTATTGGTGATAAAGAAAAAAGGAAACGAAATTTTATTTCTACTCTTTCATTATATATAACTTCTAATACATATATTGTTCCATTTTTTGAACCTGCAAATATATTTAAACAAGTATCATCCATTTCAAGTGCTCTTATCTCACTCTCGACTTTAACTTTTTGATATACTTGACCACTGTTTAAATTTACTATTCGTAATAAAGATGTACAGTTGGAACATAAAAAAATATCTAGATTAGTTGGAAATAATAATACAGATAATGTTGCTGAAGAATCAGAAAATACTTTTAATAAAAAACCGGTAGATACTTCCCATATTTTTATTGTTTTATCTATTGATGATGATATTATTTTATCTTCTGAAAAGGAAAAAACTAAACATGTTATTGCCCTTTTATGACCTGATAATTTGGATAATAATTTTGTACATGTGCTATTTTCATCATATGTATTATAACTATCATTCTTTAATGATATAATGCTGTTTTTCTTCCCACTCTCTTCACACCCAACAATATTATTATTATCATTATTTTGTATATTCATGTTATCCATATTATTCCCCACATTATTATTATTATTATTATTATTATGATTATTATTATGATTATGATTATTATTATTATTACTGTTGTATATACTACTATCATCATTGTAATAATAAAAGTAATCATTTTTTAACTCTAAACTTGTTCTAAAACACTTATATATATATATAACACCATCCTTACATCCTACAGATAATAATATATAATTTTTATTCACATTATCTTGACCCATACACAAATATGTTATAGGTGTATTCCCTTTAAGAGTTATTTCATACACTGGTTGTAAACCTCTTCCAAGATCTGAATTATATTTTTTATTACCATATACATAATTGTTTAAAGGCATTGATTCCCTCAACAATTGTAAGTGTTGATTCTTCTTATTGTTATTCTGAATGCCACATATAGCTTTTATAGTATTCACAACTGAATAAATATTATTATTATTATTATTATTATTGCTACTACTACTAGTAATATTTTGATAATATTTATTTTTGTTTAGGTCTACTCGTTTAGATTTTATTACATCGTTGGATTTATTTAAAAAAGATGATAACACAGCGTCGTCACTATCTTTAAATGATTCTTCATGATATAAAGACATAAAACTGTGAGTTTTCTTTTTAATTTTGTTTATATGATTAAGGTATGCTGATTCGTTAGCATATTTATCTTTATCCTTAATATTATTATTATTATGTTGATGACCATATTGATTATTATAAACAGATGTAAGATAATTATAATTATTATGAGAATTATCCAAGAAATAATTAGAATGTAATGTTATTTCATTGGCATAATTATTAACTATATCATATATATCTAATGCTTTTATATAAAATGCATTACATGCTTTAGCTACACGTACAGCATAGGATACATCATTTATATTATGATTTAAATTAATTTTTTCATTAAATATATTTTCAAATAAAAATAATTTAGTTGTTTTCTTTACATTAATTAATGAAGCTTCTTGTAATAAATGTACTGCTGGATTTATTGATTCTTTATTTGTAGCATCAAATACTATTATAATACATATAGAATTTTTTATATAATTAAATAAGGATTCTTCAACATTTTTATTCGAAGAATATCCACAATCTACAATTTTTATTTGTGAACATTTATGTGTTATAATATATGTATTGTAATAATTATGACAACTTAAATCATTATTTACAACCTTTTTATTTTTTCTTAATAAACCTAAATTATCTTCATCTCCTAAACGTACAAATAAATCTTCTATCAAACTAGTCTTCCCTACATTCCGTGGTCCACATACAAGAATATCTACAATTCCATCATTTTTTTTAAAAGAACTCTTATTATCATAATTTAGGTTATTCTCAATTTTAGAGTCTATTAAAGGATTACTATTATAACTAGAAAAATTCATAAAATTTTTAAAATATTTATTATTACAATAATTATTATTTAATAACTTATTTGATATACCATTATTATGATAATTATTCATATTATTATTATTTATAATATCATTATATACATTACCATTGGTATCTTTAATTTGTCTTAAGAAACTTATTAATTTATTATATTTATCATTTAATGTTACATTTTGTTTTATATATTCTTTATTTTGAATTTCTAACTTTTTTATTTTATTTAATAAACTACATCTTTCTTCATTCTCTTCATTTTTTATTGTATTCCTTATTTTTTGGTCTTCTGTTCTTTCTTCTGTATATATCAAATTATTATCCTTACAATTATCATCATCATTATTATTAATCATATTATCATCATTATTATTAATCATATTATTATTATTATTTATATAATATGTTAAGTTAGTATCAGTGCTAAAACTATTACGCACATCATTATGATCATCATGAATATCATTACGTTTGACACTAAAAATTTCTGCACTATCAACATGTGCTGTATCTTCCCTCTTTAAAGGAATCATAATATCCTTATTAATTTCTTTATTATTTTTTTTCAATTTAATATTTTCATTTTTTTTAGATACATGTTTAGATGATATATAATCATTAGATTGTTTATGAGATAATAAAGAAACCTTATGTAACAATTCCTTTATTACTTTTTCATTATTTTTATTATCTTTTTCTAGATTATCAATTTTTTTAATCAACTTATCAATTTTTGCAGATGCTTTTAATAGTTTACTTTCTATTTCTATTTTTTCACTTTTTTCTTTTTTTAATTCATTCATTAATACTTGATTTCTTGATAATAAAGAACCCACTTCTTTAGATTCCATTTTTAATCTTCTCAATTGTTTTCTAGCTAATATGCCCTTCCATTTTAATTGTATTTTTTTAGTAGCTTTCAATAATTTTTTATAAAATGTATGTTCTTTGTAAGCTTTCCATGTTGCTTGTATTTTACTTGCATAATAATTCTGTCTATATGTTTTATAAAATCTTACCATTAAATATTTTCTTATATGTGACTGTATAAGAATACAACAATTTCTTTTATATAAAAATCTCTTTCTAATTATATATGTATATATATGAGAACAAATTAACTTTTCGGCTTCTTGTCTTTTTAATTTCTCTTTTCTTATAATATCTAATCGATTTCTAAACCATCGTTGTATAATCACAATTTTTTTTTTCATTAATATGTATAATTTTTTTTCTCTATATGCCTTATAATTCTTTTGAATAACAATGGCCTTTAAACTACGAAGATCACTTCTTAGGGTTGATAAAATATTATATGCATCACTTTTAAAGAAGCATAAATTTTTACCTACAGACCATATGAACAAATTGTTTTTTTCGTCGTCTATCTCATTAGGATGACAACAGGGAGGCTTTTCAATATTATTATTCGTGTCATCATTTATATTTGTGTCATCATTTATATTTATGTCATCATTTATATTTATGTCATCATTTATATTTATGTCATCATTTATATTCACGTCACCTTTCACAGTTGTATCACCTTTCACATTTGTATCATCTTTTATATTTATATCATTATTATCAACTCCTACATTACCACTTAACACACCATTCAGCGCATTAGTTTTATGTTGCACCCTTTTCTTCTTTGAAGAAAGCTTTCCAAAAAATTTATTTTCCTCTTCTTTTTTCTTGTCCTTCAACAACTTTAGATTATTTATATATTCTTGTATCGCTTGAGTTACATACAACTTGGATAGTATAAAATTAGCCTTATAAGACCATGGTTTGTTATCCTTATTATACATTTCTAATTTGTTTCTGTCTTCTTTATTTAAAAGAATTTTATAATCTTGAACACACTCTGCATGAGATAATCTAACTGGATAACCTGCACGACTTACTTTTATAGCTTGTAGAACACCTCCATATTTTAATTGTTCATTTACTGATATTCTATCAAATACATCTGGTACGTTCTGCGAATTTGGTTTTATACATCTAATAAAATGTGGTTCTGTTTCTTTTATTCTTGTCATTAATAAATTGAGTTGTTCTTTAAATTCGCTAGAAACGGTAACAAATTTCCTTTTATCTGTATTTCTTCTTAAATAGGTTTGAAAAAGATGTGATACATATTCATTCTTACTATGTAACAATAATTTTTGTGCATCTAATGATAATTGATCCTTATTTTTTTCAAGAAAACCAGTAGAATTATAAACAACTTCACCAGCAAAATGTACAATAATAAAACTACTAGAATCTGTTTTGATAGATTTAAATCTTTTATTCGACTTGTTATTATTATTATTATTATTATTATTATTATTATTACTATTACTATTACTATTTGATGTGTGTTTACTTATAATTTTGCTACAAAAACTTTTATCCTTACCTGATGGTATATAACATTCTTCATCGAGCATACAAAATACACCATAAGGTTTCGATTCTAATATATCTACACAATCTTTATTATCTGGGAAATCTAATGGATCCCATAGAATTCCTTCCTCCATATATAATTTTTCTTCACATTTAAATATAAAGTTATTAAAAAATTGTTGTAAACATTCATTTGTATAATTAATACATAATTGTTCAAATGAATTAATTGGAAATGATTCAAAACCGAATATATCTAGAACACCACAAAATAAATTTAAATCTTTTATATATCCTATAGATTGATTTGTTCTTTCAACAACTTTTAAAAATAAGCATCCATATATAGCTCTAGCTAATGCATCTCTAATATCATTAGCTATATTTGAATTCACAGGTTTCTTGTAATGTTCATTATTTGCTATTATCGTTTTATAACATAAAGAATTTATTAAATCATTTTCATCAACATCTAAAAAATATGCTGCTTTTTTTAAATCATCATTAGATACTTCTAATATAGTAGCTTCTTCTTTTGTATCATCATTATTAAATAAAATATTTCCTATATATAATATACCTTCTAAAATTTTAAATATTTGATATTGTTCTGTATTACTAATACCAATAGTTTGCATAGCATGAACAGTTGATTCGAATTCTTCTAATTCATTAACTTCATTTAATTCATATACACTAGACTTTGTTAAGTATCTAAAATGTACATGTTCTTTAAAATCTGTAAAATCTATTTTCATGGGTTCTACATTTTGTAAATTTTTAAATTTGCTTGTACTTGGAAATTGATACCATATTTTTTTATCTTCCTTATAAATATTATTTTTTTTTGAAATATCATTATTTATATGTTCATCACAAGTATGAGTAGTATATTTTTGAACATTTTCACTTTCATTATTATTAATAGTTGAATTATTTACATGATTGGCTTCTTTTACAGCTTTACAGAGTTGATAAAAAATATGATAATTTCTTTCTCCTTCTTGTTGATCACACACACGAACTTTTTCTAATAAATAAGTTAAAATTTTGGCACCACATAATTTGCCTTTAATATAATTTTTATGATCAACTGAAAATTGTAATTCAATATATTTTCCAAATCTACTAGAATTATTATTTCTTAAAGTTCTTGCATTACCGAATGCTTCTAAAAGAGGATTACTTTCTAATACTTGTGATTCTATTAAAGATCTTTTTTTTATATCTGAGCCTGCACATGCTAAAAATTTCATTACATATTTTGTTGATTCTGTTTTTCCAGCACCTGATTCACCACTTATTAATATTGTCTGTGATTTATTATTATTACACATACCTAAATAAGCACTATTAGAAGTAGCGAATATGTGAGGACTTTTAGATTTTATAGGCTGAACATGTTTAGCTAGCATGTTATCAGAATATAAATCTTTTATAATCTTAAAAGGATTTACAGCTATTAATATGGGACCTGTAAATGTATATATCTCATCAATATCAAAACGAACATTTAAACTATGTAATATGGAAGCTTCATGTAAGTGGGTTAACTTTGTTAGATCTGAGGGAGCAGATAATCCACTCGAATCAAATAAATCTAAAAAGAAGAAAGGAAAAAAAAAATAAAAAATACCATTATTATAAATAAATAAATAAATATATATATATATATATATATATATACCTAAATTTCGAAGATAAAATTCATCAGTTTCTTTTAATTTTATTATATCATCATCTTCAGTTTTTACAATAATATTATCTTCATCTTCATTTATAATCTCAGCACTAGCCCATACCTATTAAAATAAATAAATATAAAAATATATATATATATATATATATATATATATATAAATGTTCACATTTATTGAACTTATTATTTTTCATATATATATTACTTTATTTTTGTCTCTGATAAATATCTTTGTTCCTATAACACATTTATTTGCACCTTCCATCGGACTACAAATTGTTGATATATTATTAAATAGAAATTATATATAAATATATATATATATATATATATATATATATATATATATTTATTTATTTATTTGTGGTTTCGTTTTATTCTTATTTTATTTTGATCTCATTGATCAAAATAAAAGGATTAACAACTTGCGTGTACTAGTAATACTTATTTATAAATAATATAACATCATATATGTATTAACAAAATAAAATTCTACACCTTCATATTTAATAATTGTTTCTAGAATAAATATATATATATATATATATATATATATATATATATATTATTCTTTACAATATATATTAATTTTATATATTTGTTTATTTTTTATTTATTTTTTTTTTTTTTTATGTTTAATAGCTTAAATTAAATTTTATTAAAAAAAAAGAAATCATAATCTACATATTACACATATAAATAAATAAATAAATATATATATATATATATATATATATAACTTTTTATATACATATTCTTTCGTCTAAGAAAAAATAAAGCACACAATTATTTTAAAAACACATAAAAAATAAAATAATTAAGTAAATAAGAAAATTTGTTCAAGTTGTATAGATATATAATATAAAATATATACATATATTTATACATTTATATATTCATATATTAATACATTTATATATTCATATATTTATACATTTATATATTCATATATTCATACATTTATATAATTATATATTAATACATTTATATATTTATATGTGTCATATTTTTGTACAGAAAAAAAAAAAAATAAAATAAAAATAAAAACAAAAACAAAAACGTATTTATAAAAAGTCACTTAAATAAGGTTGAGGTTAATAAATTTATCTCTTCATTATAATAAAAAAAGACAGAAAAAAAAAAAAAAATTAATAAAATAAAATAAAAACAAAAAATTATAAATAATAAATGGAAATTATAAAATGTACAAATATAAAAATAAAAATAAAATAAAAAATAATATCATATATCAAATTAATTTACAAGTTCCTACGAAATTGTTCTGTTTTATATTAAATCGTGAACAGTATAAAAATATTAAATTATTTAATACACAATTAATGGGTATTAAAAATATATGAAATGTTTTTATACAAGCATATATATTTATATATATACATATTATTTAAACAAGTGTAGGACATTAATTTCATATTTTTTATATTAATACAAAAAAAATAAAAATAAAATAAAAAAATAATAAAAAACCAAACATTTTACTGCATTATATGTATATGATATGTATATATATAATATATTATACATATGTGTTTTTTTATTTTTTTATTTTTTTATTTTTTTATTTTTGAATATTTTTATTTTTTTTGTTTTTCTTTTGTTTTTCTTTTCTTTTTATTTTATTTTCTTTCTTTCTTTCTTTTTTTTATTTGTAGCCAAAATGCATATTTAATTTTCACATTAAAATAAAATATTATAAAAAATGAAAAGGATTTACATATTATATTTTTATGAATTAAAAATTGTTAATCAAATATATACAACAAAGAAATCAAAGAAAGATATTTATTCATTCATATTATTTTTTAAAAATTTACAAATTTATATATATATATATATATATATATATATATATGTATATATATAATATATATATATATATTTTTTAAGGGGAGAATTAGCAGGGATAATAATAATTATAAAAATAATATATATTATATATTATAATATAACATTAAATAAAATAATATATATTAGATTTAAAATTATATAAAAATATGTATAAAATTACAATGATATTCAAAAAAAAAAAAAAAAAAAGAAAAAAAAAGGCGAATATATTATATTATATATATATATATATATATTATGTGAAAAAATAAAAAATGAGCATGTTTAATTTTTTATATTAATTTTTCTCTTTAATCATTTATTATTATATCCTCTTATAATTAATAAAAAAACAAAAATTCATATAAAAAAAATAGGATATTACTATAATATTATTATATACATATAAATTTACATGAATTATATATATATATATATAAATCTTTATGTATACTTATATGTGTGAATATTTTGTTATCTTTTTTATTTTCCACATAATAAATCATGAATATAATATATTATACATATATATATATATATAAAGTTTATAATAATATTTTTTTATTTTAAATAATTTATATATATATAAATATATATATATATATGTTTTCTTTTGTTTTATTTTTGTATGAAGAACTTATCTTTTTATACTTTTAAAAAATATGGTAATTTCTTTTTTTTTTTTTATGACTATATTTAAAACATCGGATTTTCTTTCTAAATAAATTAAATTACATATTAAATCGAAAAAATTGCTCATAAGAAAGGTGATTCATTTCTGATGGTATATATTATATTTACAATAAAATAAATCTTTTGAAATTAAAATGAATGATACATGATACAACATAAGAATTATATAAATATAATATATATATATAATATATATATAATATATATATAATATATATATGTTCATTCCATTTATTATAATTTTTTTTTTTTTTTTTTTAAATTTATTCGTATGTATTTAAATTATCTTCAATTTTTTTTATATTTTTTTGACATTGTTCTATATCATGTTTAATTTGAATAATATTATAATTATTCTCTTTATTTGATATTCTTTTATCACCTTGATTTATAGAATGATTCCCTTGAATATTTTTATCTTCATTTATTATCTCTTGTAATAATTTTCTCTTTTCATTTAATTCTTGTATTAATTCGATCTTATAATTTCTTAATGCTTGCACATGTTTCTCTTCTCTAGATTTATTTTCTTCATTTATATAAATATATCTTTGTTGAGCTTTTTCAATAATTTCTTTTTTTTCTTCTTGTGTTAAAATCATTGGAGCACAGCTTGGAGGTACCATAAGACATTTTTCCTCTACAAAAATGTTATGTAATTTGTTTTTCTCAGTTTCTCTATTAATACCAATTGATATAGGCATATCTTTTATGCATTCATAATTTTGTGTCTCCTCTAAAATTTTTGACAAGGGCTTTCTATGCTTTATAGTGTCGATTTGATTTTCTTTCACCGTCTTTTCTGTTCCACACCCCAAAAAAAAAAAAAAAAAAAAAAATTACATATATATAAAAATATATATATATATATATATTATAGACATATTTCATTTTGTAGGTTACTTTTTAAGGATGGATAATGTATTTGAGGCTTTCTATATAACGTATTTAATTTTGTATCTTCCTTCTTTTTATCATTTTTGTTTTTATATCCATCATGTTTAGAACTTAAAATGTGTGGTTTTATTTTATTACTTTCTCCATATAATTGGTATAATAACTTACCTGCTTCATTATTTAAGCCAAAAGACTTCCAAAAATTTTTGTGAGTATCAGGTTTCTCATACTTTATATCGTCTCCTTCTATGCATTCTTCTTCGTTTAAATTAGTACTCATTTTTAGGAGAATAAACAAACACATATAAGGACATAAGCACATACATATATATATATATATATATATATATAATGTACCAAGTTTTTTTTTTTTTTTTTTTTGTTATACTTTTATATATATATATTTATTTATTTATTTATTTACATTTCATTTTGTTATTAAATCAATGAGGCTTCTACGGGGCGACAAGCATTGTAAAAAATTTCACATAGAAAATAAAAAAATAATAAAATATAAACATAAAATGAATATACATAAATATATTTATATATAAGATGTCTCTGGAAGTTTACATTTTTTAAAAAGTTTCATGTACTGGAAAAAAAAAAAAAAAAAAAAAAAAAAAAAAAAAAAAGACAAAAAAAAAATAAATAAATATATATATATATATATTTATATAATTTCTATCATATTAACGATTAGTCATATTTAAAAAATAATATTGTACTATTCTCACAATTTCTCCACACATCCATAAATATATAAATTATATATATAATATATTTTAATATAATTACGTGATCGTAGTTCCATATGAATATGTGAGCCCATTTAAAACCATTTATTAATCATTTAATTAACAACATAATAATATAATAACACATAATATATAATAAAAATATTTATATATTCTTTCCATGCTCTATAAATTGAGAATTTGTAATGTACATATATTATAAATATATAAGATACTTAAAAATAATATTTTGTCCACATTTTCATATTAAAAAATAAAAATATAAATATAAAAAAATAAAAAAATATAAAAATATAAAAATAACATATCTTAATTAAACAATTATATGAATATATCTCAATTGTGTTCAGTATAAATATATCTTCAAATATATATATATATATATATATATATATATATATATTTTTATTTTTAATTTAATCAGTTCATTAGCCACTTAACGGCCATTATATAACATCTGCTGTTACATTATAATATAAACACGATATAATTCTTTTCTGATTTTGTTTTATTGAAAAAGAAATTGCTCATTCAGGTGCCATACATGTATAGAGTTATCAACTCCTACTGTAGCAATTGTGAAAGTATTACTGTTTGCCCATGCGAGGTCATATATACTTCCTATATGTCCTCCATGAACAAATAATAATTGTTTAGGTATAGGATTTGGATTATTATATATATCATCTTCTGTTTTTTGAAGAGGTAATATTTGTGTATTGTTATTTCTTGAAAGGTCCCATATACATGCTGTTCCATCATCTGAACAAGATGCAAAAATACCTGAACTGATCATACCAAATTTAATTCTGTTAATACCTTGTGTATGATAATTTAATTTTAATAATGATTCTTTATTATATCTCATATCCCATACTGATATTAAACCATCACTATATCCACATGAAAATATATATTCTGAAAAATTATCAAATGAAAATGTATTCATTGCCTCATTATGATCATTAAAACTAATTTCTGCCTTTGTAAAGAAATTTTTTTTTCTTATATCATATATACTCATATAACCATTATCATCACATACTCCTAAAGCATTACTAAATTTAGGATGAAAAAATATATCATTAAAAGATGTCTTTGTATGTTTATTATACCATGTACATAATGGACTTAATGTAGGAGTATTTTCATAAATTTTTATATTATAATCTGCTGTTTTTCCACTTTTATTTAAACCATATGTTCGTGGAACATCATTACTTTTAGTACCTTTATTAATATCCCATAAACATATACTACCATCCACTGAACAACTAGCTAATAATAAATTGGAAGTATTGACTTCTGTTCCAAACGAACTATTATTATTATTATTACTGTCATTACTTTCTTCAGTATCTAGATCATTAACCATATCCAATTCATTCTGTGCTTCAAGTTCTTTAACAGAATATGCATCCTTAATAGAATGCACGTCTTTCAAAGAATTTATATCTTCAACAGAATATGTATCTTTAATTGAATAAATATCTTTAACTGAATATATATCTTTAATTGAATCATCTTCCTTGCAGGTATCTATATCTTTATCCATGTAACCATCATATATGTTTGCATTTTTATAAGAATCATATACACGATTAACATTCCAACACAATCCACTTCCTTCATTTGTATGTCCTTTTAATATCATTTGAGGATAACAAGTAGACATATCTGAAGGGAAGGATGGGTGTTTTGTGTAATCAAATAATAGAGCACTTCCATTAGATGTTTGAGTTACAATAAAAAAAGAATTACTAGGTAAATTCGTTGCTCTCATTACTTCTCCAGGATGTAATAATTTTGCTTTCACTTCAAAACATGGTAAAGGGTGCCCTTTCTTTTTTTTTTTATTACTTATAAAACCACTATAATTTTCATATTGTAATACATCTTCTTTAATAGAATATATAGGACATTTAATTTCACCTATATATACATATTCTAAATCTTGATTAGAAGTATGTGTTCCTAATAATACTTTATTAGTAAAATAATTTAATTTAGATTTAAAAGAATTATCACCTCCTAAAAATTCTACTGTTAATGAAGGCCATTCTAATTTATGTTTTAACAAAGAACTATATAAAAAAGGGGTATTCTTTCTCCATATAATATGTCTTTCATTTTGTATATCTACAGAATTATTTTCTGGAACTTCATTTTCTATAGGTGTTTTTGATTCATACGATTCTTTGAAATCGTATATCTTATTTTTCTCGTGAAGAATATCTATCATATTAACCTTTTTTTTTTTAAACAAAATTAATAAAATTTATAGTTTATATATATATATGGGCATGTTCCAATTTTTGGTGTATTAAAAGCACAAAAAAAAAATTTACCAAGGATTATAATAATAAGTACCTTGATATGTAAATGTATAAATGTAAATATATATATATATATATATATATATATATATATATATATGTATGTATGTATATATTTATTTATTTATATATATATATATTTTTTTTTTTTTTATGTTAAAGGAGAAATCCTTCAACCTTTCTTAATTACAAAATTTGCTTTTTTTTATGACTAGCCAAAAAAATTAAAAAAAAAAAAAAAAAAAAAAAAAAAAAAAAAAAATATATATATATATTATATAATATAATGTATATTTTTGTGTGTATACAATTAATATTGGATAATTTTATTTTTTTTTATTTTTTATTTTTTATTTTTTAATTATTTATTTATTCTTTTATAATATATACGATAATATAATATGCTCATATATTTTACATTTTTATTATATTATATTATTATTTTTTTTTTTTTTAGGGTAACTTAAAAGGATATAAATGAAATTATATGTATATGTATATATGTACATCAATTTTTTTTTTTTTTTATTTATAAATATATATAATATATATTATATATTATATACATATATATGTTTTTATTTATTTTTAAAATGAATATATAACAAGATAATTTTGTTTCACATTGTAAAAGTTTATAATTTTTTTTTTTTTTTTTTTTTTTTTTTCGGCATATGGTAGTTTTATTTTTAAATATTTTCATTGGGTATACATAATATATACATATATATATATATAAATATATATATATATATATATTATAAGGACAGTTTTGTTTTCTTTGATTAATATATTTTTATTTGTGTGTTTACGTATATTATCTATATGGGTACAAATAAATATATTATATATTAGACATAAGTGTACATAAATAAATGGAAAAATCACAATTAATTATTATATAAAAATATATATATATATATATAATATTATATATATATATGTGGACACTTAATTATAATTTCTTGGGACCGTAAATGTCCAAAACTGTTTTCTGTATATATATATTATATATATATATATATATTTTTTAATTTCTTATAAATAAATTAAAATATATATATTTTTTTTTTTATAATCCTTTTAGGGATTCTTCACACATAAACAATTATAAAAATATATACTTCAAAAATTATAAAATAAAACGTAACATTTTTTATTGAACAATTTTTAAGATCATAGAATATTTTGTTCATTATTTTGAAACGTATAAATATATTATATTATAATATTCTGTTTTCTTTTTTGATAATAATATGGTATATAAATATAAAACAAAATAAATTCGTATGATGAACTAATTAAAATTCTTTTCAAAAAAAAATAAAATAAAAATAAGAATACTATATAATATATAATATATATTATATAACAAAATAATTAAACCTACAACAACTAACAATAACATGTGACATGTATGTGTTTATCCTTTTTTTTTTTTTTACATGTATACATATAATATATAGGGAAAAGGATAATACAAAAATAATACATATATATATAATATATATATATTTATACATATTGTTACTGTTATTTTTTATTTGTTAAATAATTAAAAAATATATATTATTTTTTTTATGTCATTTTTTAATATTATAATATATAAATATATTAGTATATATTAATTAGGATACATAAAATATAAATACAATTTTTCATTGAGGAACATATATATATATATATATATATATATATATATATATATATGTATGTATAATATAATAATCGTTAATAATAAAATTATAATATTAAGAAGAATAAAATAAGTATATATGTTTATATATTCTTCTCCTTCTTGTATTATATATATATATATATATATATATATATATATATATATACATATATTTTTGTATATATATATATATTTTATATTTATAACTATTAAATTTACATATAATGCGGTTGAATAATAAAAATGATGGTCATAGAAATGTTGCTCAAAAAGAAAAAGGATGGAATGATTTATATGAGACAGTTGTA
>NC_041705.1:1150000-1157500 GCF_900097015.1 Plasmodium sp. gorilla clade G2
AAATTAGAAAAAAACAAAATAATATTAAAAAATAAGAATAAATGGAATAATTATCATAATTATTACAATATTATAAATAGTAGTAATATTAATAGGTGGTGTCCTTGTAATAGTGCAGAACAAAAATGTAAAAAGATGTATCTTTGTAATAATGATTATTCATTACTTGCTACAAGTGATCATATAAAATTAAGAGGCTATCATAATAACAATTATAATAGATATAATTCATGTAGTTTTATCAGCAACCTTAACGATGATGGTATATCTACAAAATTTCCTAACAACAGAGATATAGAACCTGGATACAATAGTGATAATAATATTGTTTATAGAAATAACAAGAGGAAGCGAAGAAAGAAGAAACGTTTTAATGTATGTAAAAATGAAAAACATTATTGTAAATATTTAAGTGATGATGATATGACATATGATAATTATTGTAATTATTTTTATGAAAATGTCGAGAGTGTAAATGTGTCTAGTTATTTATATTATTTCAAATTAATAAATAAAAAAAGGTTAAATATGAAAATTAATCAGATGGAACAAAAAATGGAGTTTAACTATGATGTTTTTTTAAGATCAATTTATGAGAGTAATGAGAAAAAACGAAATATGATATATAATGGATATTATAATTCTGACATATATAATAATATAGAAGACGATTATAATTATGAAGATTCTAATGATGAGAATTATCATGAACATGATGATTATAATAATAATAATAGTAATAATTTGAATGATTGTTATGATATTATAGAGAATGAAGACATGTTACCACATCATGCTTGTTTAAATTATGATCATTTTAATTTGATAACATGTTATGAGAAAATAATAAAATATAAGCCCTTAACTACAAAATATATTTTATGTTGTAAGGAGGTTTTTTTCTGTTCTAGTGAAGAATATGAAGATGATGAAATGAACCACCATAATCATCTTAATCACCTTAATCAACTTAATCACCTTAATAATCATGATAATATTAACCACATTAACCATCACAATAATAATAATAATAATAATAATAATTGTAGTAATAATTCATTTTATAACCATAGTAGCAATTATTCACATATTCCAGATGGAAGACGCAAAGGTATGAAGAGATTTGCAGAAGGTAATAATATAAATAAAGAACACCATGGATATGGTGAGGAGGAAGAAGAATACGATGCATACCATAATGAAAATATTGGTAACAGTCGAGTGAATGGGCTCTTAAGCAATCGCATGATGAAACAAGAAATTGATGATGACATGGAAAATCATAGAAATAATAACAATAATAATAATATCAATATTAATAGCAATATCAATAGTAATGGTAATATGAATAATAATAGTAATGTTAGGGGAGAGATGATGAATGGATTTAATTATAATAATGATCTTCATTTAAATAATATATATGTAAAAGAGGAAATGAAAGATATTAATTATAATGATACTGATGATATACATGATATGGAAGAAGGAAAAGATTTTGAAAGTGTTATTGATGAAAATAATGAATATAATGAAGAGATAGATGTAAAATATGAAATATCTACAGAAAATAATGAAGGTACTACATTACATATACCATCTAATGATATGGATATTGGAAAGGGTGGTAGTATGACTGATCATGGATTGAATAGTAATAGTAATTTTCTCTGCACAAGTTCAACAAATGAAAATGGTTTAGACATGAATATGTTAGATAACAAAATGAAGAATAATAGTATGAATAATAATATGAATAATAATATGAATAATAATATGAATAATACTATAAATAATAGTAATAATATTAGTAATAGTAATAATAATAGTAATAATAATAATAATAATAGTAATAGTAATAATAATAGTAATAATAATAATAATAATAATAATAACAGTTTGAAACATAAACCTCAACAAAAAAATAATAATGAAGGAAAAGAAAAAGTAAAAAGGCGACGTAAAAATCCTTTTAGTAGAAGTGTTGTAGGTATGTCTCCTGCAAGTAATAATGATATGTCAAAAGCTTATGGTGATATGATGAAGGATGGTTCAAATAATTTTATGTACAAGAATTTTGTTGTTCCTAAAAAACCGAATAACTTTTCATATTTAAATTATAAAGAAGTAAAAGAATATTTAAAAGATTTGACTATATTAAAAAGTGGAGCAAATTGGAAAACATATAAAATGGAAGATTTACCAGCTGAATTGTATAAAAATATTAGACCAATAAATCAAAGAGTAACTGGTTTCAAAACAGTTTTATTGGTTGATGAATTATTTGAAAAATTATGGGAATTCCCAAATACAGATATGATCAAAGTTAGGACAGTAACTAGAGGAGATCAATTTATTGGTGATATTCGAATTGACTTTTATTATCGCCAGAGTGAGAGAACCTTATGTCGTGCATGTGGAAGGCACATCCTTAAGCAGAAGTTTGCTACGGAGCACTACCAAAGGAATATAAGTAAAAAGATAAAAATAAAATGAAATAAAAAAATAACACTCTATTATAATATATATTATATATATATATATATAATATATATAATATATATAATATATTTATTTATTATGTTTTATTTTAAAGATTGCTGGAAAGAAGTCATGTGGAGATTAGGAATACCGGAGCTGCATTACTACAACTCAGTTCGAAATGAGTAAGAGATAAATATGAATATAATAATGAGAAACAATTAAGCAACGAAACATATGAATGTTTATATATATA
Organism: Plasmodium sp. gorilla clade G2; assembly: GCF_900097015.1. Taxonomy (NCBI): domain Eukaryota; phylum Apicomplexa; class Aconoidasida; order Haemosporida; family Plasmodiidae; genus Plasmodium; species Plasmodium adleri (nom. inval.). Next base: position 1,152,738 of record NC_041705.1, read on the forward strand.
TATATATATGTATATATTTTACAAAATGGCTAGCTATATTTTACAAAAAAAAAAAAAAAAAAAGCTAGCCATTTTGTAAAATATATATATATTTTTTTTTTTTTTTTTCAAAATAGCTAGCTATTATATAAAAATATATTTATATTTATATTTATATATATATATTTTTTTTTTTTTTTTTTTTTTTTTAGCTTTTTTGATTCAAGGTCTAACAACATGGAAAATAACAATGAACAGGCGTTGCTGGACAGGACGCTAATGTTGTATAACCAAGAGTTGATTAAGAAGGCTACTGATTTTGTGAATGAGGAATTAAAATATTACGATGAAAATGTGGTGAGTAAGCCACGTAAGAGTAAGGTGAATAGTTGTTTTGAATTGGATATATTATTATTGGATGACAACAATATAATAATTCCTAGTGTAAAGAATGAAGTGGATGAGCCATATTTTGAAATAGCTGCAATATATCCTAATAATGGATTTCCTGATGAGAATTATTCTCGTAATTTTTGTTATATAAAGATAACCTTTAATAAATTAGGAGGTATGGTATTACGTGATTTGTTTACATTAGAATGTGAGTTCTTAGTAGATTGGGGAGACAATTTATTAATTCAGGCAAAGAAATATACATTACATGAGGTATATAATAATTCTGAATCCTATGATATAAATTTAAGAAATTTGTATGACCAAGGATTTGCATATTTACGATGTAATGTACCACAAAAGCCGAATGGAAAGGTAAATTTAAAAGTGCGTATACCTAAAACCGTATGGCATTATTGGGAGGCAGTAGCTGAAGAATCATTGAAAATAAATTATGAATTTTTAGATAAGCATAATGTTCATAGGCAATTATTATTTTGTTCTTATTTGGATAATATAAATAAGAATTTTACAGCATATGTAAAGAATTCATCAAAGAGTGGTGGTACTAACAATAATAATAATAATAGTAATAATAATAATAGTAATAATAACAATAATAACAATAATAATAACAATAATAACAATAATAACAATAATAATAATAACAATAATAATAATAATGGTAATCATCATCATATGGCTAATCTGATGACTGCTAATAATATGAATCATAATAATAACAATAATAATAATAATAATCATATGTTTGAATTAATGAATAATAATATAGCTAGTTTTGCAAAATTGGAAGATGATTTTATTCCAAGAAATTCATATAATAATATGGATAAGAAATCAAAAAATAATGGTATGCCTCCACCCCCACCAGATTTAATGAATAGTAATAATAAAATGATGCCTTATAATTTTAATAGTTTTTCTAAAGGACCTACAGGTGGTGTAGTAGGAGCAGCAGATCTGGCAAATATGTCTAATATGAATAATAGATTAATGTATAATCAAAATAATAATCCAAATAATGCTAACAATAATAATAATAATAATAATACTAATAATATGTATAATAATATGGATTATGCAGCTGTTCTAAATTCAATGCCCTATTCTAATTATCATGCTTTTAATATGAACCATGCTATGCAAAATGATTCAGATACAAACTATTCAAAAAATTTCGACCAGTTTAGTGGGCACCCGGAGTTAAATTATTAGACACATATAATATGTTACATGTTATATGTTATATGTTATATGTTATATATATATATATGTATGTATGTATATATGTGGGGAAAGACAAATTCCAAATGTATAATTTTTTTTTTATATCTTTTTATTTCTTTATATCTAATAACACGTTTGCTTCCTATTTTTTTTTTTTTTTTTTTTAATTTTTAAGATTTAAAATTTTTTTTTTCTCATTATCAATTTTGTGTTTAATAATATATATATGTATTGCTATATTGATATATTTATAGATTGATAGATTGATATGTTTATGTGCCTTTTTTTTTTTTTTTTTTTATCTCATTGGCATTCTCTACATTTAATTCTTTTCTTATATATATATATATATATATATATATATATAATACGTGTTATATTCAAAAAAAATTTCCTTTCATATTATATATTGTTTACTTTAAATTTCATTTTTTTTTTTTTTAATTCAAGTATTCCAGAAAAATTAAAAAAATATAAAAAAAAAAAAAAAAAAAATTAATAAATTTTTTATTATAAGTGCTTTATATGAAAAGAATGAATCAATAAATAAATAAATAAATAAGTTTTAAGTTATTTTTCTTGTGACAAAAGATAATTATAAAAAAAAATAATTTTTTTTAAAGGATGAACATTTTTTGACAAGGTGGTAAATGTTAATAAAAATATGAAAATGTATTATAAATATATTATATATATATATATATGTATGTATGTATGTATTTAAACTCATATGTATAAAAATATAAAAAAACTATACATTACATATATATTAATAAAAAAATATATTATATATATTATATATTATATAGTATACACATCCATATTTATATATGACTTATAATAAATATATATTTTTGGATATGTTTCATCTGTAAGAAGGTGTAGTCCTCTCTTTTTTGTGTTTATAAAATGACTTTATTTTATTCTGAAGAATAATTACTTTGTTCATCATCTAAGTTGTCTTCTGGTCTATTAGCTAACATGACTAAAAAAAATAGATTCTGTTGTAATCTTTGAAATAATGGGATACATTCATTTTTGAGACCTTGTTTTAAGAATTCATTTATAGTACATAATAAATAATCATTTTGATTCATTTTTTTCTGGATGTTTTTTTTTATTTCATTTTTCATTTGTATATTGATATGATTTAAATTATTATTATTTTCTTCATATTGACAGTTCATATATATATTTTTATTTTTCGTTTTTTTCTTTCTTTTTTTTATTCCGTTGTTGTCTTTATTTATTGTTAATTGGTGTTTATTATTTGAGGATTCATTATTTAATATATTCATTGACATATCGTTTTGAGAAGCGTTATTATTATTATTATTATTATTAAAAGCATTAGAGAAAATATTATTTGTATTATTCTTATATGTTATAACATTTTTTATGATAGTCTCTTGGTTATGTCGATTATCTTTATTTATAATATTTGTCCTATTTCTATAATTATCTTCTTCCTCTATCATATCCCCATTTTTTTTTTCTTTTTTCTTTATTGTATCATTATTATATAATACATTAAAATTATTAATACATAACTCAGATGTCACATTATTATGAATATTATTTATTTTATTATTATCTACGTTGAATACATTTACTTCTGCATTTTTTATAAAACTAAGTTCTTTTTCATTTTTTATAATATATTCCATAATTATATTTTCTACATATCATGGCCCGGAATAAAAATCAAACAAAAATAAAATAAATATAAAATAAATATAAAAATAAATATAAAAATAAATATATATATGTTATATATATAATATATATGTATATATATATATATATATAAATATATTATATATTTATTTTTTTTTTAAAAAAGCCACAAGAGGTCTCTACATATATTATATATTATAATATATATATTAGTCAATACTTAAATATATGACCTTAATTATTTTTTTAAATAATAAATATACATAATATATATATATATATAATATATTACATATATAATATTATATATATATATATTTTTTATTTTTAAAACTTAAAAGAAAAAAAAGTATGTATATATTATAAATAAATATATATATATATTATATATATAAATATATAACATATATTATATTATTTGTTTATTTATTCGTACTTATATTTTATTATGTATATATAAATTAATAAATATAAAATATTATTTATTTTTTTATTTAAGCGCATATCAAAAAAAAAAAAAAAAAAAAAATATAGCATATATAAATAATTATATATATATATATATATATTTTTTTTTTAATGGGCAATATTTTATTTATATATATTTATAGAGCATGCAACGTAATATTATCAAGGCGGTAAAATATTTATTATATAAATATATTTATATATATATATAATATATATATATATATATATATATTTTTATATTAAAATAAAATGAATACAATGAAATGTAAATAATGACTCTTCTTTTTAATTTATTTATATATTTATTTATTTATTCTATGTGTGTTTAAAGAAAAAAATAATTTCTTTTTATTATATATATGATAACAATAATTTTAGAATTCTCAAATGTGATAAATAAAACATAATAATTAATCATATGAAAATATAATATATATTATAACATATATGTTATATTGTATATATTACATATCTCTTTAGTTTTGAGTTACATCTACATGTATTTATTTTATATTTTTTTTTTTTTAATTTTAACTTAGATAAGAAAAAAAAAGGAAAAAAAAAAGAAAAGAAAAAAATTACAAGTCTATAAAAATATAAAAACTAAAATATTGCTATTCTCAAATGTTACAATGAAAAAAAATTAAAATTAATCAAATTATTAAAATATATAAATGTATATACATATATATATATATATATATATATATATATATTTATTTATTTATTTATTATTTCCTTGTGTGAGCTATCATGTAGCGTATACTATGTCTGGAGCTGAATCAAGAACTGCAAACGTTGTAAGTTGATCTTTATATTCGTAAAAATTTAATAACATATCATTGTTTATATCAAAGGAATAATATAAATATTTTATATTTAAAAACAAGCCTTCTGATATTTTTAATTCTTCCTTCATAAACTTAAAAATGTCCTTTTCATTTTTATTTTGTTTAATATATTTTTTAAATTTATTAAAGACAATTTTATCATCA
>NC_041705.1:1162500-1165000 GCF_900097015.1 Plasmodium sp. gorilla clade G2
ATTTATTTAAGGCATTTCAAAATATGAAAATAAATGATCTTATATTTGAAAATGCATGCTTAAATAAAATTTTAGAAATAAAAAAAATTATATGTCCAAAAAGTTTAGTCTTTATACTATCTGCATTGTCATGTTTAAATAAAAATACAGAAAAAAAAAAAAAAACCAATTTCATAATTAAAGATATATTGGAGGTTCTATTTAAAAACTTTCAACATATTTTTATTAACAATTTTTATGAAATAAACAAATATGGATATATCAAACAAAATATAAATGATTCAATACCATCATATTTATTATATATAGAAGAAGAAAATAAAGATAGGCACTCAATGAATATCTGTCGAAAAAAAAATGAAACAATTTTCTCTTACCAAAAAAAAAAAAAAAAATTAATTAATGGAGATACATTATGTATGTTAGTAAAGTTATTTTCAAAATTTAAAGAATTCCATTTAATTGATAAACTAATAATTATATTAATTAATGAATATAAAAATTATAAAACTATAATATCAACATATAATTGTATATGTTTATTAAATTCTATGGGTAACCTCTGTTCTCATATAGAAAAGAAACAAAGTCATTTTTTCTGGAGAAATTATTATCTTTTTATAAATCATTTAACAAAGAAAATATTATTAAATGTAGATTTGCATGAAAATAAAAATTATCTTATAAATTTTTTAAGTGCAAGTGGTAAAATATTCCACTCTTACATTTCTATTTTATATATAATAAATGAAGAAAATCGAAATTTTTCTTTTTATTTGAAAAATATTTTAGATATTTTAATTACACATTTAGATAAATATATAAATGAATTCACATTAGTTGATATAGGTATTATCCTTGAAACATTTAATAAAGAAAATTATTTACAAATATCCAACTATAATATGCCAAAAGAAAAAAAAGAAAAAAAAAAAAAAATGGATGATCATATAAATCTTTCTTTTGTAAATAAAATAATAAATAGATTAACATATTTATTAAATCATGTAATAAATGAAAAAGATTATAAAAATGTTATAATTATTATGAACAATATAATCAAAATTAACAGTTTTGATCAAACAATATATGATTTAATAATTAAAAATTATATACTTCAAAGTTTTTATTATCAATCTATACCTATGTTATCACAATGTATTTATTATATATGTATGAATGTTTTATTTAGAGATATTATTATTAATACACAACAAATATATTTATTAACATATTTATTCAAAAAATTATTTCAACAATTTATAAATCAAGACATCTTTCTTTTCTCTACACAAAATCAATGTTTACTTATATCAGATAAATATATTAATAAAAATAAAATTAATCATAATATTATTATTGATACTATATTTATTAAATCTTTGATCTATTTATGTCAATCTATATTTATCATATTATTTCATATATCTAACATAAAACAAATCAATTATCAAGATAAAATCAAAAAGGAAGTTATTCAAAATCAAAATAATCAATTATTAAATTCTATAACTTTCTTAAGACTTTATTTAACAATTTTTATGCTTACTCAAAAATTCATCCAAGAGCCATATTATTTAAAAAAAATTATAAAATTTACACATTCAGATCATAATAATAATACTATTATTGAACAAATACATAATACTATAAAACATAAACCTATCAAAACGTATAACACATCTTTATTATTTTATAAACTACTTCTAATTGCAACTTGACAAAAATATTTTTCCTAAGAAAAAATTTTATATAATTACACGTAAAATAAATAATATATATTATATATTATATATATTAATATATATGTGTTTATTATTATTTTTTTTTTTTTATGAAGAAAAAATTTTTTAACCATTCCTTGAGCTCATTACGCAAAAGGGAAAAATATAAATATCATATATATATTATATATATATATATATTATTATTATTTTTTTTTTTTTTTTTTTTTTTTGTGTAAGGTGCTATATAATCTTTTTAATAATTAAATTTTCTATATCAATATTTGTATAAATATGCAAAAAAAAAAAAAAAAAAAAAAATTAGAATAATAAAAAAATAATATTATATATATGATAGTTTTATATATATATATATTTTGTATACCATAAGATATTTATTTGGCCATTATGTTTTATTTTTTTTTTTTTTTTTTCCCAATTGTTATATAATATTTTTATATTAATAACATGAATGAAAAGAAAAAAAAGCTTCTACACTTTGTTAAGAATATTAATGATGTCGGTAGAAGAAAGTTTATAAAAAAGAAATTGTTATTATTGGGTTATGAAAATATAAATAAATATTCATTTAATCAAAATGATAAAATATTTACACATCATTCCTTTTTAGAATTAGAAAAATTATGTAAAAATAAATATATAAAATCAATTTTATACCAAAAAGCTAGTTGTGTTTTATTTAAGGACCTGAACAAGTCATGTGATATTTTGGATAAGAAATGGAATGAAAATTTTTTGAATTGTGTAAAAAAATC
>NC_041705.1:1170000-1175000 GCF_900097015.1 Plasmodium sp. gorilla clade G2
CAATAAATATATAGATAACTACGGTGTAGAAACGGATACTGATATAGATAATATATAAAAATAATATAGATAAATAAATAAATAAATATATATATATATATTTATATACATATATATATTTATATATACATATATATATTTATATACATATATATATTTTTTTTTTTGTATTAAAATGTATAATGAATATCCTTTTAATTAATATAATATTTCTTTTTCTATTCTTGGGTGTACATATTATAAATTTATATGAAGGGAAAAATATAAGTGATGGTCATAAAATATGGAATAATCATTATTCATATGATATTATAAATAAACAGAATAAATATAAATATATTTATCGTAATAATAGAAGACCTAAATTTTTAAACATTCAAAGTAATAATTTTTTATCACCTGAAAAAAATAATGTTACACAATTTAGTAGACGAGAAAAAAAAAAATGCTATTCTCTTATAAAATTTAAAACATTGAAGAGATTAATAAATAAGTGGCTTCTCCTTAATAATGAGGAAAATATAATACATCCATTAAAAAATTGTCGGTGGAAAATAACAGTATATAATTTCTTCTTACAAAACAAAGGTTCTTTTTATGTTCATTTATATGAAGACGGAAGAGTCAAGACAAGTGATAATTTAGAAGGCACGTGGTATTTCAATAATTATTATCTTACATGGGTCATTGAATATGAAGACAGGAGGGTATTCTACACAGCAGAGGTACACACATGAGAAAATATAAAAAATAAAAAGTAATATATGTAAATATAATATATATATGTATATATATATTTTTTTTTTTTTTTTTTTTTTTTTTTTTTTTTTTTTATTTTACAGCTCTTCTGGAATCAAGAGAAAAGCAAAATGATCAAAGGTATTATTTACCAAGAGAAGAAAAAAAATAATTCTTTTATTCCTTCATATATGTTCAGAAAAATTCTTGGGTCCTTTTCAGGAAGAATAGAAAATCAATAAATTGTTTTTTTTAAAATATTTTTTTTAATATATTTGTTATTTTAAAAAAATATACACACACATATATATATATGTATGCTTATACAAACTTACAATTAAAAAATTTTTTTTAAAATGAAAAAAAAAAAAAAAAATAATATAATAAATAAAATAATAAATAAATAATAAGAGCACATATATATATATATATATATTATTTACATATAACTTCATCATGTGTCATTTTTTTCGTAACATAAAAATGATAGTTTGTATCACCTTACGAATTACATGTATAACTAAATTCACAAGTATTCTTCTGGTTGCTAAGGAAAGAATACCATAACAATAATTTAAGACATTTCTTACCAGTCGATTTTGTTTATAATTGTTTATGAACCTATTAAAGGATTGTTTATTTATATTATTCTGACTGTTCATGTAATTATAAAGATTATTATTTTTATATAAAAAATCAAAATCAACAAAGTCTTCAAATTCTATCAAAAAAATAAAAAAAATAAAAATAATAAAAAAAATAACAAATACATAAAATAAAGGGGTTAATATTAAGTATATAAAAAATGATAACACATATATAAATGTATACATATAAATATATATATATATATATATATATATATATATATATATATATATATGCACGTAAAAAAAATAAAAATAAAGCACACACCCATACATAAATACATAAATAAATACATATAAACATATATATAATAAATTTAATTTTGTCCATGGGGTAGTGAAATATAATAATATTATATTTTTTATTATTTTATTTTTTTTATACATATAACTATTTTTATATCTTCTTTATGAACCTTTACTATTATTACTTATTTCCCTTTCTATTATTTCTTGTTTTACATTTCCATCTTTATAAGTAATAATTTTAGTTGTCTTCTCGATAATTTTATTTCCTCTAGGTATAATTTCTGTTTTTATATTCGTCTCTAAAATAATATATGAAGGAAACAAATAAGTAAACAAAAATGAAAAATATTTACATATATAAATAGAAACACTCGCACACAAATAAATACATAAATAAATACATACATATATATATATATATATATATATATATACATATACATATTGCAATTTATTTTTTTATTACGTTTTATGTTTTCATTTCTTGGGGTTCCATAAGAAGCTATAAAAAATATTAATGTAAAAAAATTGGGGCATATAAATATATTAAAACTTATAATAAATAAAAAAAAAAATATAACCAAATGTATAAAATATAATTAACATGATTTATTTTTTTCTATTTATATACAAATTTTATATTTTTACCAGAACCGAAATTACTGAATATGTCGCTTCCCATGGTTCTACTACTAAAGCTATTCTATAAAAAATAAAAAAATTAAAAAATAAAAAAATTAAAAAATAAAAAAATTAAAAAAAAATATTAAAATTTTAATTGGACAATTTATTTGAATTGATTTATTATGTTAATATATTCAAAAATAATTTATTTTTTGAAACACACACAAAAAAATAATATATATATATATATATATATATATTATATATATTATTATTATTATTATATTTTTTTTCTGAATTGTTCATATATTTTTTTTTAATAATTCAAAATTTGCCTGACTTGTACATATAAATATACACATTTCCCATATTACCTCGTTAAAAATATTGGACTTGAAAATATCATTTAAGTTCATATTTCCAAAAACATTTTTAAAAACATTTTCAATTTCTTCATCTGTCATTCTTTTGGATTGATAATTATAATTCATATGATTATTATTACTTGTAGTATTATAGTAATTATTATTAAAATTGTTTGAATAAAATCCACTATTTAATTGATTATCATACATTTTCTTTTTATTGTCATCACTTAAGGTTTCATAAGCTTCAGTAATTTCTCTGAATTTCTGTTCGGATTCTTTTCTATTATTTGGGTTCCTATCAGGATGATATTTTAATGCAAGTTTTCTATAAGCTTGTTTTATTTCATTTTTGTTACTGTCCTTTTTTATATTCAGTATATCATAAAAATTTTTATTGGAAAAATGTCTGTAGCGAAAATGTAATAATATGAAAATAAATTAATAAATTGTAACATTCTACAATTTGTTATGATGACATATAAATATATATATACATATATATATATATATATATATATATGTTATATTTACATTTATTTATATGTTGCTTCAGTTTGTAAAAAAAAAAAAAAAAAATTAGCAATATAACACAATACAGTTATTTATAAAAAAAAAGATAAGTAATATTATATACCTTTTCTGGAATATATAGTTATTCTTTACATATACAAATTTCTTATTTAAAATAGGTGATGTTGAAATTATATTATAAAAACTCAGAAATCTTTTCTTAATTAAAAACATTGTTAAAAGTATCCATTCTTTATTACTTTTGTTTATATGTTTTTTCCTTAAACAATATATTTCTTGTTATATATAAAATAATAATATTAATATTAATAATAATGTTTTATATCAAAAATATATATTTGTTTACATATTTTACCTTCATAAAATGATAAAAAAAAAAAAAAAAATATATATTATATATATATAATATAATAATAATTGTTGAATAGATAAATAATATGGGGGAAAAAAAACTTAAAAAAAAAATTAATAAGAAAAATACAATAATTGGATATTTATCAATCAATAGATAATTTATTTATATATATTTTATACATACCTTTCTTTTAATAATAAGAAAAAATAAAAAAAAAAATTTATATATTAATTTTAAAAAGGGAGAAGAAAAACGTTTTATTTGTGTTAAATATTTATCATTTATTATTATTTCTATTTGACAGATAGAAAAGGATAAAAAAAAAAAAAAATAATAACTATATGATTATATATATATATATATATATTATATATCATGTTTAATAATTAAACAGAATTGTATATTTATAAAGAAAAATCGTCTTTTTTTTAAGAATTTCTTTAAAAAAAAAAAAAAAAAAACAAAAATAAAAAAAAGTATAATATATATATATATAATATATAAGAAAACAAATAAAGGTATAATTATTATTATTATATATATATATATATATATAAAACAAATAATGAATATATATGTAGATATATATATATGTATATATAAATTTATATGGAACATAATAGAAATGAAATAATTCGAAAATAAAATTATTTCTGTTATATATTATAAAAAAAAAAAAAAAAAAAAAAAAAAAGATATATATATGTATACATATATAATATATATATAATATATGTATATTTAAATTTTAATGTATGTGAAATAATTTTAAAAAATTATACATAATTTACAATTAATAAAAAAAATAAATAAGAACATACACATATATATATATATATATATATATATATATATTATATACATGTTATGTTAAATATTTTTCCTCATTGTTCTATTTTTGTTGGTTTTTTTTTTTTTTTTTTTTTTTCTCATCCATTGTATAATCACTTAAAAAATATGAATTATAATTATATATATAAAAATATATATATATATATATATATATATATATAAGAATCGGTAATTGTATATATATTATAACAATAAACATATAAAAAAGTATACATATTGAACATTGTATATTTGATATGTGTTTTTATAAAGAATTATTTATATGACATTAATAATTTATTAACAAATGATTTTATATATCATTCGGTATATTTTTCTGTTCATTGATTTTATATATTCATTCATTTATTCATTTTATTTTTTCACACACAAACAAACATATATATATATATATAATATATATATGTATAGTTTGATTTATTATGGTGTCTTATATGTTCTTATACATTTTCATTTAATAAATTATCAAAAGATACACCCTTACTTAAACATCTTATATAATGATAAATAAAATCTCCCATTAAAACAAGTTGAACGATTTGCATAATGACAACCCAAAAACCAACATATGATTTAATCTACAAAAAAAAAAAAAAAAAAAAAAAAAAAAAATAAGAACATATATATATATATATA